>NC_056727.1:663715086-664015086 GCF_019279795.1 Protopterus annectens | reverse complement strand
CGGTCATTTCAGCATGTCTGCCCATGGATGCTCTTATTCATTTCAGACTTTTCTCAAGCTGTTCATTAAGGAGGTTTTCCTGTTGATATGTAAGTCCATCTGCAACTCAATGATGCTTAATTGGGATCTTTAATTTTTGCTGGGAGAGTTAGTTCTGTCTACCTCTGAAAAAGCTATTATGTCTGTTTTTGGCTCATATTTTGGTAGACTAGCTGGTTTATTGCTCTGACACCTGCAAGAGAGTATCTAGTTTACAGCTGTTCTTTCCGGGTAAACTGCTTTGCCTTTCCAATCATATGGGGTTATAAGTAGAAAAAAATCCCCTTATATGTCCTTACTACTTTCTGAGTGTACCTTTAATCTAGTCATGTATCTCCCTCATTTCTTTCATAATTTGAATGACAGGCAGAATGTACTGTATATAGTCTGGTTATGCTCTTGAAAAGCAGGTATAATATTGTCAGTACTAAGTCCTTTAGAAAAGCTGTATAGCTGTGGGTTTCCTTGTATGAGACTGGAAAAGTACAGCATGTGTCAGTTCAGACAAGTGTACCTGACTGTTCATTGCTGTATCTTTTCTTGTTATTCCCAGCATCATAAAATATTTCCAGGCAACATTAAGGCACATGCTAATAGAACCTTAGTTTATTTGATGGCATATTGGAAAGGGATAAATCCTAGAAGCATTCTAGAGGCGACTATGTGGTCCTCTGTCATAATGGATTCCTTTTCCAGCTCCAGGATTGCCTTTGCTAGGAACATTGTCCAGGTGCTCCAGGACTCTTATCTTTCCTCCTGGGTTGAATAAGCTTTGGTAATTAACCCATATAGCCTAAAAGCTACTGCAACAGTGAGACAGTTGAACATAGTACAGTTGTATAAGTTATACTTACCATAACAGTAGATATTCAAATTTCTCAGTGTTGCAATAGATGCATCCACCATCTATCCCCCTTCTACTGTATAGGTTCCTAGGTAGGTACTAGGCTATTGGCCCTAGGGCCTATATAAACCTAGCCAAATGGTACCCTGGCTTTTGCCACCCAAGAAAATTATTTTCCTATGCCGCTGTCAAGCAGAGCCACAGAAGTGATCCCCAGGATGAATTTCCTATCTCCCATCCAATCATCAAGATTTTTCTTGAAGAGTGCTAATGAGGAGCTTTGTTTAATATAGATAGGTAGTTTGTTCCAGACTATGTGAAGTTTCTGGGACAGGAATCTATCCCTCCATCATGTTCTGTTTATTGTGGTGACAAGGTTTAGGTCCCTAGAACGTGTAGCTCAGAGGGATTGGGATTTCTTTACATGGAGCATGTCCAACAGCTCTGGGTTTGACATAGCTTTGTATGTTAGGCAGAGATCACCTCTGAGTAGGCAATATGTGACAGAGTAAAGCCTGGAGTTTTTTGAGACGGTCTGCGTAGGGCATCTGTTTGAGGCCGGAAATCCTCTTTCTGAGGTATTTCTGTGGCCTTTCCAGTTGTTGTAGATGTCTTGTGAGGTACATATCAAAAGGGGCGTTGTACTCTATAATGGGTCTAATGAGTGATGAGTAGAGGGGAACAATGACCTCTTTTTTCCTGGATGTGAAACCTTTTGTGATGAAGTGTGCCATGTAGAAGGATTTCCTGACTACTGTGGCGATGTGATTATCAAAGGAGAGACTACTGTCCACCTGTGTCCCAAGGTCTCTTATCACACTTTTGGTGTTAAGTAGACTACCGCCTATGTGGTAGTTCATGAGTACAGAGTTTTTACCAAAAGGGATGACAATGCACTTTTTGGCATTGAGCTTGAGGCCATTTCTTTGACACCAGGCATCTGTCTCAGTGAGGCCCTTTTTTAGGATGTCCACATCGTTAGGAGTTTTGATTATGGCTCCTAGTTTGCAGTCATCTGCGAACTTTGTTAGCCAAAGACCTTCTGTGTCAGCCTGTACTTCAGAAAAGTAGATACCAAACAGGGGAGGACCTAGGAGTGAACCCTGTGGTACTTCACTTGTCACTGGTCTGAAGTTGGATTTAGAGTCTGCTACTTTCACAGTGTGGGTTCTGTCAGTGAGCCAGTTGACAACCCATCTTGTGACATAGGGATTTATACCTAGTTTAGTGAGTTTGTCTATAATTCCAGAGTGGGGGATGGTGTCGAAAGCCTTGGTGAGATCTAGATAGGCTGTGTGAACCACCTTACCCTCATCTACAGCTTTGGCGACTGCTTCAAAGAAGTCTTTCAGGTTTAGGAGACATGATCTGCCTTTTACAAACCCGAACTGGGTAGGGTCCAGAGTTTGGAGATTACCATTGTCATTGTTTATAAGTTCCATGATGATACGATCCATAGCCTTGCAGACCAGGCTCATCAGGCTAATGGGGTGATAGTTCCCGGGGTCCGTGGTGGCTCCTCCTTTGTGGAGTGTGATAACCGTTGCTGTGCACCATTCAGTGGGCACAAAGCCTGAGGTGAGGCTATGATTGAACATGGTACTTAGGTGGGGTGCCAGTTCATTTTGTAGTTCATGTAGAATGCAGCCTGGGATGTTGTCAGGTCCCATGGATGCTGTGTTCATGGCTTTGTAGAGTGTGTTTTTTACCTGTGCAGCCGTGATTACAGGTACTTTGCATTCTTCCAGTATAGCGATGGGCCCTTTAGGGGATGAGAGAGGGGTAAAGTTAGCACTGAACCTATCTGCCAGGATGTTGGCAATATCAGTTGGTTCTGTATGTTTAGTGCCATTGTGCTGTAACTCAGAGCAGATCTGAGTGTTGCCATTGAGATTCTTGACATAGCTATAGAATGCTTTCTGGTTGTCTTTAGAATCTCTGGCGATTTTGCTTTTGTAACTAGCTTTGGAGGATTTTATTAGGGATTTCAGCTTCTTACTGAAGCTGACCACGGAGTTCCTCCAATCTTGGTATTTTACACTTTTTTGCAACAGCTTCTTTCTTCTGTTGTAGAGTTTGTTTATAGCAGGGGACCACCAGATTGGCTTCCTTTTCTTTGGAGAATAGCATCTTGGTTCTGTTAGATATTGCATGATCCATGCACTCGTGTAAGTGCTTATAAAGTGCAACTGTATAGGATTCAGCAGTCGTATCTCTATTGTCCGTCTGCATGGGTGTCGTGAAGTTTGCCACTTCTGTCTTAAGAAGCGTGAAGTTGGCTTTGGAGAAATTTTTTTATGGTGGTTTCCCTAATGGGGGTGGGGGTGGGATGTGGATGTCTAGGGTGATTTGCTTGCAGTCGGATCTGACCAACGAGGAATTGACCTCTGGTGTGGAACACTGGTTGCCCATGTTGGTAATGACCAGGTCTAGGATATTGCTGTCCCTGGTGGGGGTGTAAATAAGTTGATCCAAGGCATTGGAATTTATGATTTCCAGAAAACTTTGAGCACAAGAGTTGGTACATGAGTAGTTTTCCCAGTTAATGGTGGGGTAGTTGAAATCGCCCATTATTAGGGTGTTAGATTGTACCCTAATATTTTCCAGTGTATAAAGAAATGAGGAGTGGGAATCCTGGGGCATAGTGGGAGATCTGTAGCAAGCTACAATTTGCATTGTGGTCTTGCCCAGAGTTAGTTGCACTTGGATAATCTCAGATGCATTATGCTGGGCAACTAGCCTGGAGGTGTGGATATCCTCAATGAATATGGACACTCATCTGCCTTTAGTGCTTTGGTCCAGGTTAGGTGGCCGAAAGGTGTGGTATGAAATATAGCCTGGTAATGTAGGGGTGCTCTCTGGAGCCTTGAACCAGGTCTCTGTCACTGCACAGATGTCGATGTTCTCCATTTTAAGGAGTGCCTCGAGTGAGTACATTTTGAGGTTTAGACTTCTAACATTAAGTAGCATTACCCCCAGATTTTGCTTGCTTGTACCTTTTACGGTGGTGAATTTGTGATTTGAATCTTGCCTAAAAAAAGCACTATAGGGGTGGCAAGAGCCTTAGCCAGTATCCGGAATCCCAAGGGCGACAGGTGCAGGCCATCTCTGGCAAAGCATCGTGGTTTGTTGATCATGTCATCCCAGGCAGACAGATACTGGATCCCCTTAGAATGACACCAGAAGCTTAGCCAATTGTTGAAGTCAATCAGTTTGTCCTTGTACTGTGGTACCATTCTGGGTGATGGCAGGATGCTACTCAGGGCTAGGGTTATATCTGCCTGGGCTACAAGATCAGAAAGTTCCTTCATGTCTCTTTTCATGTAGTCCAGGGAGGTACATCTCAAGTCATTCACACCAACATGGACAATGACAGAGTCATATTTGTACTTGCTGTGGAGTGACCTGAGTGCATGCGTTATGTGGCGGATCCTGGCACCTGACAGGAAGCTGACAGTAACTTTCTCCTTGTTTAGCCTGGTGAGTAGAACATCAGTGTGCCTGAATTTAGAGTACGTTCTTATGCCTTATGGGCTGTGGTTGAGTGGCACACTGAGTTTGTGGTTTATGTGTCATTTGGGTTGTGTTGGGGGGTGGAGGTTGCTTGTGTTTCTGCTTTGGAGGTCCCTGTTGCTTGGGTAGATTTTTTGTGAGAGCCTCCGAGAATGTAGGTGTGTTTTTTTGTGCTTCTATTTGTGTGTTTTGATGGTGTAGGTTTTGAGAGACTATGTGATGAGTGTGGTGTGGTGCACGTGTTTACCTTCTCCTCTTGATTGTCTAATCCAGTCTTGGGTGAAGAGAGCTTTGCTTCCAGTTTGGTTATATAAGTGCATCTCTCACAGGTTGTAGTGTTGGGTGATAGGAGGAGAGGGTTGTCTGTGTACATGAGGCAATTGATGCCCAGATTCATCAGGTAGACAGAAGTAAACACCTGGACCCTTAGACATGCCTGGATAGGTGCTTATTTATTAAGTACTAGTAACTGTTTTCTTCTAGACAAGTGAGGATAGTTGAGTGTTGTAGTAATTTGTAGTTTATTTAGTGTGTACAATGAGTTCTGAACAAGTGCTGAGCTCAAAGAAACAGATTTGAGTACTGAAACTAGAAAACTGGCTAGTTCTAAGAAACAAAATTAAGCTAGAAGGCTTCCCTCCAACACAGAAAAAATTGGGGGCTCAGAAGCTTACAAACAGTCCTGGATACAGCATATCTGTATCTGGACTAGACAACTTATAGGAAAGGCAGGAAACAAGCTTAGAAAAAAAGATATATATATATATATATTTATATATATATATATTTTTTTTTTTTTTTTTTTTTTTTGTAAAGTGGAAAGGGGGAAAACTGGAGCAGAAGCTAACTGGGTTGGCCTTCTCAAATGTTCTCCCTGGAATAGGTAGAATGAGCTAATGACACTAGACTGGGAGGAGTGTCCCAGATCAAATTTACAGTAGGGGCAGGCAACTGCAAAGCCACCAAGTATAAAAACAGGATACCAAGAGGGAGGTAGGGTGGGAAACAAAAGTCAGAACAAACAAACCCAACCAGATGCTTAACAATTGTAGAAAATTCTACTTAATACCTCACACACAGTGAGTAAAATAAAAGTGCTATAAATAACTCACAAGTAAGCAAAAAACAGGATACTTAATGTGATATATCACAGATTAGTTAGCTCAGAGCCCTTCCTCCAACTTCCTCCGATTAGCTCAGTGTGAAATGGCAGAAACAGTCACAAGTTAACTTCTTAAGTAACAAAGTTGAAACCTGAAACAACTTTAAAAAAAGCTTGAAAGAATCAATGAGGTGCTTACTCCAAGGCGTAGTCCAGGCAACCCCAGTCAGCCAATGGCCACAAACAATTCACTCTCACTGAAATGCTATACTGGCTTTGGCTAAGCTATGATGGCCTGGGACTTGTGCTCAGACACACAGCCTCTACTAACAAACAACTAGGCCCAAAACACAAGTCTGAATATGGACAATGCTACACTACCAACACTACTTAGGTAGAAAAACTGCAGAAATGTTTAAACAGATAAAGGATCAAGGAGACTCTAGAGAATGCTTTTAAATGCAAACAAGTTATATGATACACTGCTAGCAGGAAATCAGAACAAACAAACCCAACCAGATGCTTAACAATTGTAGAAAATTCTACTTAATACCTCACACACAGTGAGTAAAATAAAAGTGCTATAAATAACTCACAAATAAGCAAAAAATAGGATACTTAATGTTATATATCACAGATTAGTCAGCTCAGAGCCCTTCCTCCGATTAGCTCAGTGTGGCATAAAAAGTTATATGCTTATATCTTTTGGGAGTTTCAGGACAACTAAGCCTTCCTTTTATTGTTTGAGCAAGAAAGTCCTGAAATTGTCTACATTCTGGCTACTGATTTCCTTCCAACTGGCTAGCCAGTTAGCAGTCAGAGTGTAGGTGTGGGGGAGAGACAGAGCTTTTTGAAGACTGACCAGTTGTATCCCTGTCAGGATACAAACTAATTAGCCAAAGCCTACTGCAGCAGTGAGGAATTTGAACATCTGCCATTATGGTAATTGCAACTTACACAGTTATACTTTTTACCCATTCTGAAAGAGTTGTTCCATTGGGGAACTATAGAACTAGTTCCCAAACATCAGCAGAAAAGGGGGCTTTATTCTAGACTCATTTTGGTTTCAAGAAAGGAGGGCACCAGGAAACCCATTATGGATTTATCATTCTTCAGCACCTTCTTAATGGAGCCAAATTTCAAGATTCTGTCTCTTCAATGTCTTATTCCAATGATCCTCCTCATGCTTTCTTGACTACCTGGTCCTAAAAGATGGATGTCTTCATATCTCCATCCACCACATCATAGAATATACTTGAGATTTTGTGCCTTACAGTTTCATTTTTAGTTGCTTGCTTTGCCCTTGGTCTTTCTACAACTCGAAGGATATTCACCAAATGCTAACCCCAGCCATACCTTTCTTCAGGTGTCAAGGTATACATATACATTCCTACCTAAACTATCTTCTTTTCTAGGCTGCTTCAAGAGAAAAGTTCATTCTGGATGGCACGTTCACCATGGACCTTTTTCTCAACCTTGGCTTCACAATAAACTTGAAAAAGTCTGTCCTTTAATTCGTTCAAACACAGGATCTGCTATTTTAAGGCTACCATCTGAACACTGTCTCTATGTGGCATTTCTTCTTCAGGACAAGATGACTTTCTAATTGCTTACTTCCTGTCACTCCCTCCTTCCCCCTAAAATTGATCTCAGCAAAGAAGATATTGAAAGCCCTGAGGTGGGTCTTTGTCATAAGATCAAAAGTTCAAAAGACTGAAAATCAAAATATGTAACACTAAAATTATTAAAAAAAAGTGTGTGTGTGTGTGTGTGTGTGTGTGTGTGTGTGTGTGTGTGTGTGTGTGTGTGTGTGTGTGTGTGTGTGTGTGTGTTTATATTTGTGTATATGTGTGTGTATGTATATATATATATATATATATATATATATATATATATATATATATATATGAGGGTGTGGGGGTCAGCCCCCCCACATGAGGGGTGCAGGAGGGGGCTTGCTCACGGCATTAAAAATGTATCTGATGTTGTCAGTTTTCATTCATTCCTCAACTAATGGGTTCAGATCCGATCCTCGGATCCGACTCGGCCATTACATTGCCTCCAGAAAACTCTTGAGCTCCTTCCCAACCCATAATGCACCAAACCTTAGTATCTCTCAGATCTGTTTTGCTGCTTTCATGTCTAGATGTGGGTGCCTTCTTCTGTCAACTGCAGAGTGGGATTTAAGCCATTTTTTGGATATTTCTTAATTAAAAACTAAATGTTAAGTTGTCAATCTCGCCTTCATTCTTGCTTGATGGGTTCGGAGCCGATCCCTCGGCTCCGACTCGGCACTTGCTAAGCTCGAGAGTCACTTTTACCAGCTCGAGGCAGCCCCATATCCCATGATGCAAGGCGGTAAGTACCCAGATCTCGTTTGCCGCTTCGCTTAGGAGGTCTTCTTTTTACCAGCTCCTGGTAAGTTGTTCACTTTTGTGATATTTAAGCCCCTTTTTAGTCAAAACCTTTTATTGATAGTTTTTAAGTTTAATTTGTACCTTTTCTGACAGAAATTCCCTGTCTCCTTTAATTTTTTGTTAGTCAATCTTTTCCCTATCCCATCCCCCCCCTGTTAGGGTGTGTGTGTTGGTTTATAGAATACCTTTTGGTATTTTATTTAACTTAATTTTGACTGGTGTGTGTGTGTGTTTTTTCGGCACCATGTCAAAGGAGAGGGTCTCAGGTTTTAAGAAGTGTGACTCGTGCTGTCAGAAGATGTCTCTGACAGACGGTCACACTTCTTGCCTGTATTGTCTGGGCCCTCTTCACCTGCAGGACTCCTGTGCTATTTGTCACTCCTTCAGCCAGAGAGTCCTGCAGGAGAGACGGAATAAACTGATTCTTAGGGGCCTTCTTAAGCCGGAGGGCTCTCCGGCTAAGTCGGCTCCACCAAAATCAGTAAAACCTTCCAAGGCCCAGGCTTCTGTATCTAAGCCTGCGGCCTCGGCTCCGACTCGCACTGAGTCGAGATCGGCTCCGGCTGGAGCGATTCTAGCTTGACAAAGCCTTCGGCACCGATGGCTATCGGTGCGAATCTGTATTGACCACCGATGTCGGCTCCGATCGGCTCCGACACCCATGTGGCACAGGCATCGGTGTCGGCTCCGATCGGCTCCGACACCGTTACTTTGGTGGCTGTATCGGCTCCGGCTGGAGCCGATACATCGAGGCTTCCTGTCGGCTCCGAGAGGTCGGCTCCGACAGGATCTATTGTATCGGCTCCGATGGCTCATTCCAGGAAGAGGTCGAGGTCTCCTTCCTTGGAGCCGATACTTTCGGCTCCGGCTTCACCTCTTCTATCGGAACGGAGCCATCGGAGCCGATCTTCAAGGTCATCCAGGTTGTCAGATCATGACCTAGAGAGAGTGGTCAGTAGATTACTCAAGTCACAGGTACTGGCCCAAATGTTACACAGTCTGTCTCAACAGACGACTGTTGATCCACACCCCGTTACAGTTCCTCCTTCAACTCTACCCCAGAGCTTGGAGTTGGAGTCTTCGGGAATGGTTACTGCTACGGCTGGAGGACGGATACCCCCTTCTGTTCCTTCAGCCTCTACTCTTATCTCCTCTTGAGACCTTCCTTAGAGGGATTCGTGGTCGGGCTTCCATGGTCTCCTCCGAGGGGTGAGTGGCATCGGACCCTTGTCCGAACCCGCTCTTCCCTTGGAGCCTCGGCCTTGGTGAGCTCGGCTCCGACATCTGCCTCGGAGACTTCCCTTCGGTGGTCCCTGGAGTTCCTAGCTCTTGGAGCGGGTTCTCTCGGACCTGCCTGGGAGGGAGCATTCGAGGTGATGAAGAGTGTACTGGCCACTGGTATCAGTCAGCAGTCTGTTCCCGTAGCTCCTCCCTCTATAGTACCTGTTGACATCTCTGCCACTTCTCTTGCTACAGGACCCAGAGATCCTCCGCCTCAGGTTTCCCCATTGGAATTTCCCCTCTTCCGAGGATTCTCCTGATGTTTCGGGAGATCCTCCTAGGAAGAGGACTTGTAAGAGGAAGCATGTAGACTCCCCGAGTCTGTCACTTCGGATACTGACTTTGATGAGTCAGAGGGATCCCTAGATCCCCTCTGAGGATGTCTCCTTCTCAGACATCCTAGAACTTCTGAAACAGAGGGAAACTGGCCCACCAACAATCCCTCTGAGGATGAGTCAGTATACCTAGAGGCGTTTGGATCTCGGCCCTCCACCTCCTGGGTATCTCCGCCTTCGACCCCTTATGCAGGTGATTGCACGAAGGCGTGGGCAGCTCCTGACTCTGTAGAGCCAGTCCCTAGGAGGCCTTCAAAATTTATCACTGCCCGAGCGACAAACAATTCCTTACTAAGGGTGTCCCCGCTGATGCCATGGTGGTGGCTGCGGCCACCAAAAGGAACTTGCAGATCCTTCCGTGCCCGTCCATCCTCCTAATAAGGACTCTAGGACCATGGATAGGTACGGTAAGCGGACGTTTTCCTCAGCGACCTTTGCTATGCGTTCGCTGAATTACCTATGTCACTTCACCAGACTCCAAAGGGATATCCTGAAGGAGCTGGGAGAAGTAGTTCAGGATCCTACAGCTGCAGGGGCTCAAGTAAAATCTGCTTCTCAGCTAGGAACCCTCAATTCCATTGCAAACTCCTCCATGCGGCTAATATCTTATGCTGCGGATGGAGCGAGTAGAGCCGCAGGCACAGGTGTGGCTCTTAGACGCCAAGCCTGGATGCGGCTATGTGATTTTATGGATCCCTTTAAGGCGTCCTTCACAAATTCTCCCTTTGATGGGTCAGCTTTGTTTGGCCCTCAGGTGAAGGAAACCTTGACCAGGTGCGAGCAGGACGGCAAGACTCTTTCTGCTGTTGGAGTCCGTTTTCCACCCCTTCTAGGCCTTATCCCAAAGGACAGAAGGGTGGGAAGATGTGGTTCCGTAAATCCCAAGGAGTCACGCCGGATTCACGTGGTCAGTTTACCCCTAGAGGCAGAGGGGTAACAATAACAGACGCTCTAGAGGCAGAGGGGTCCAAGAACCAGGGAAACAGGGAGCCTCTCTCTGACAAGCCCTTTCAGCATCCCTGAGATGTTGCCCGGCTGTCCCTCCTTGGAGGCAGTCGGGGGAAGATTATCACTGTACCCAGAAGCCTGGCATTCCCTCACTCAAGACAGATGGGTACAGTCGATCATATCCAAGGGTTACATAATTCCTTTCGAGGAAAGTCCCTTCCCTCAAATTCCCTTCCAGATGTACCACCCGGTCTAAGGGACATTGCAGAGTTAGAAATCGCAAAACTACTGCAAAAGAGCCATTCAGCCAGTTACGATAGACCATTCAGAGCCGGAATCTACTCAAGGTTCTTTTGGTCCCCAAAAGACGGAGACTGGAGACCAATATTGGATCTCAGCAGACTCAACAAGTCTGTCAGGAAGACAAGATTCGAATGGTCACTCTTCAGTCAATTCTGCCCTTCTTACAGAAGGACAACTGGATGTGCTCAATAGATCTTCAGGATGCGTACTATCACATCAAAATTCACAGACGCTCCAGGAGATTTCTCCGCCGGCTGGGGTCCAGTCATTTCCAGTTCAGAGCCCTGCCCTTTGGTCTCACTACAGCCCCCAGAGTGTTCACCAAATGCATGGCAGTGGTCACGGCTCACCTGAGACGCCAAGGATTCCAGGTGTTTCCGTATCTCGACGACTGGCTCCTGTCAGCCACCAGCAGGCATCAGCTTATACAAGCCAGGGATTACACAATAGACCTTTGTTCTCATTTGGGCATCTCAATCAACTTCGAAAAGTCATCCTTATCGCCCTGCCAGTCTATTACCTTCATAGGCGCAAACTTAAACACTGTTCGGATGTCAGCTACCCTTACAGAACAAAGAGTTTCAGACATTCAGACTCATGTCAGGATCATTCTGGCCAGCAAGAAAATACAGGCCAGAATGGTTCTAAAGGTATTAGGTCTCATGGCTGCGGCCATTACTCTTCTTTCCCTGGCTCGATTCTACATGCGCCTTCTTCAGTGGATGCTGTTCACACAGTGGTCATACCAGCAACTTCCAATGCGTCACCAGATTCTGGTGACACAGACATGCAAAGAGCATCTTGCTTGGTGGATCACATCGTCTCAGGTTCACCAAGGCAGGTGCTTTGTACCTCCGTCCCGATAGCCACTGTCACCACGGATGCCTCCCTGATCGGGTGCGGGGGTCATTATGAGGGCAGCATGGTTCAGGGGACGTGGCAACCGCTCGAGTACCATCTGCACATAAATGTCCTGGAGATGAGAGCAGTGCTTTTAACGTTGCAAGCCCTCAACGACTTTCTTCCCGTAGGGACAATTGCAGTCCACACAGACAACATGTCTGTAGTTTGGTATATCAACAAACAGGGCGGAACCAAGTCCTACCCCTTGTGTCGAGAAGCGCTCAGACTATGGCAATGGGCGATCTCCTCTCATCGGTTTCTGGTAGCAACGCATATCCCTGGGAAAACCAACATTGTAGCGGACAGATTGAGCAGAGCTATTCTCATGCCTCACGAGTGGTCTCTCAAGCAATCTATAGCGGAATAAATTTTTCTGGAATGGGGTCGTCCATGTTGCGATCTTTTTGCTACTCCCCAAAACAGCAAATGTCCAGACTTCTTCTGCCTCTTCCCTCTACCAGACCATCCCCCCAGAGACGCTCTGACCCAGGATTGGCCCCAGGGACTTCTTTATGCCTTCCCTCCATTTCCTCTGATCCCTCAGGTGATCCAGAAAGCTACCGTTTTGAGAGCCAAATTGATTCTCATTGCCCCTTACTGGCCTCGACAAGTTTGGTTCCCGTTCCTCCATCATCACCTTTTGGTGCAGCCGTGGCATCTGGACCCAGTGCCAGATCTTCTGATTCACCAATCCGGTCAGCTGCACCGGTCAATCCCTTCTCTCAACCTCACAGCATGGTTGCTCCACTTCCTTCCTTAGCCAGGCTTCCTTTGATCTCTAACCCAGTTAGAGACATCATAGTAGCTTCACTAAAATCCTCTACCAGGAGGATTTATACAAGCAAATGGAAACGTTTCTCTTATTGGGCTAAGGCCCAAAATATTGATCCTTTTACTGCCTCTGTTCAGGCAGTCCTGGACTTCTTAGCAGAGATTTTTCATGCAGGCTCCTCTTCTTCCACAGTCAGAGTTCAATTGGCTGCTATTTCCAATTTTCATGTCGGGATAGCAGATCATAATATTATGTCCCATAGGCTCTGCAGGGCCTTCTTGAAAGGAATTTTCCTACTAAAGCCTCCAATCAGGAATCCTCCTCCTCAGTGGGATCTAAATTTAGTGCTGACATCCTTGATTCTTCCCCTTCGAGCCAGCTGTTTCTTGTTCCCTGAAATATCTTTCTTGGAAAACTTTATTCCTAGTGGCTATTACATCTGCCAGGAGGGTGTCTGAACTTCATGCTCTTTCGGTTCGACCCAACTATTTGGTTTTTCACAAAGACAGAGTAACTTTGAGAACTAACCCAACCTTTTTACCTAAGGTCGCTTCAAAGAACAATTTGAATCAATCCATTGATCTCCGGTATTTTTCCTAACTATTCAGACAGAGCTGAACAAAAGCTACATTATCTTGATGTCCATCGTCAACTTAGATATTATTTGGACAGAACAAAAAATTTAGAAAATCTGATCAACTTTTGTTTCCTATGCGGATAATAAAAAGGCCTTCCTGTTTCTAAAGTGACTTTGTCCAGATGGCTTTCTTCGGTCATCACTGAAATTTATCGCTCAGGGGAAAACAGCTGTGCTCAAAACCTAAAGCACATTCAACTAGGAGTTTAGCTACTTCTACAGCTTTTCAAGCTAGACTTCCTTTGGACACTATTTGTGCAGCGCCACTTGGGCTACTCCTCACACTTTTGTTTCCCATTACAAATTGGACTTGGCCTCCAGGGACAGAGCCAGTTTTGGCTCTACAGTCCTCAAGAGTTTGTTCCATTGAGCCACCCAGGATAGAGGTGCTAGGACGGTCCCATCAAGCAAGAATGAAGGCGAGATTGACAACTTAACATTAAGAAGTTATGTACCTACCATAACGTTCCATGTTAGTTGTCTTCTCTCGCCTTCTTTCTTGCGACCCTCCCTCCTTCCCCCTGGCCTGGACAGACCTTGTATAAGAAACTATTATGCTAAAGACCATTCAGACCTGGTCCTTTTCCATCTGTAAGTTTCTTCTTCCTTTGGGAAGTATTTCATGCTTGGTGTTATTGCCCTTTGTCAACAAACGAGATCTGGGTACTTACCGCCTTGCATCATGGGATATGGGGCTGCCTCGAGCTGGTAAAAGTGACTCTCGAGCTTAGCAAGTGCCGAGTCGGAGCCGAGGGATCGGCTCCGAACCCATCAAGCAAGAAAGAAGGCGAGAGAAGACAACTAACATGGAACGTTATGGTAGGTACATAACTTCTTATTATTTACTACTACTTACCTAATCTATAGATCTGATGTTGTCCTTTTCATTCTTCCTCATTGATGGGTTACTGATCCGATCCTCGTATCTGACTTGGCCACATTTTCCAGATGTTAGATCCAAATCTTGAGCTCCTCTCTTTTTCCATAATACACTACACTACCTCTCTAACTTCACAGATCTTGTTTGCCACTTTTGTGGTAAGACAGAAGAGAATCTTGAGCTGTAATGGAGTTTTTTTTTTTTTTTTTTTTTTGCTAAGATCTTTGTTTGATTGATTTATTTAAATTTATAATATTTCCCTTTCCTCCCTAAATAGTCTGTATGGATATATAAAATAACAAACACAAAGGAACCAAGTCCAGAATTCACTCCAAAGTAGTTTTATTAAAGTGCTTTTCATTTCCCAAATAGAACCTTCATCAAAATACATTTTCAAACCCAGGCTACTCGGTTTATAGTAACCCTTAATAATTAGCATAAAGCCATTAGCCTGAGTTAATTCCACCCCTTAAAGGTGTATTTACAACTACTTTAAAACTTGTGCGATAGTATGTTTATAAACATATATAAATGCATCAATATCATAATAAAAATACATAAATATGTAAAAAATGCATAATTTTACATATGAACATTATAGATAAAATTCAGCTTTTAACCTTAAAATGGAGCTAATGGAAATTGTACTATTTAAACCAGGATAATTGCTGGCATTAGTCCGCAGTTGCTATTTTAGCACCTTTTGTTCTAAATAGTCATTCAAAGGACCTCCTCTATCCCCTAAAATAAGTGATCAATTATAACAAATCTAAAATCATGTCCATCATTTTCAATAATATGTGCTGCCAAAGGATTTTTACTTTCCTTCTTTTTAATGTCATAACAATGCTGATATACCCGGCTCCTGAAAGTGTTAATGGTTTTTCCAATGTATTAACCCTGACATTGTGTGCACAGGGCTAAATAAACAACTGCTTTACTACCACCATTATATTTTCCGTTAATAATATATTGCCCATAATTAGAAATATTTATCTCACTGGTTTCTATCATGTACCTACATTGTAGGCAATATCCAAATTTTTTCATCGTCCCATTTTATCTCCCCTGTTTTACCTTTTCCAACATACTTTTAAAACAGATATCCTTTTTATAGTCAATTTTGGGGGTATTTCCTACGATGTTATGATACTCTTCTCTAATGAGTTCTTAACACAGATGGATATATTGGGGGACATGTTTACTAAGAGAGGATATCCGGATAAGTTTGTTATGGATATAACAAAAGAAGTGACAAATAAAAGGATGAACGGGTATTTTTTTCTGCTCCTAGGTACAGTAGTTTTAGCAACACTGCAGTTTTAGCATACAATATATTTATTTATTTATATTTATTTATTGACATTTGTTAACCGGGTTTGTCCAACTGGGCTTGTGGCCCATTTTCAGTGGAGACCAAGGAGAAAAGCTCAAGTAATACATTTTAAAACAAGTACAATTTTAAACAATATTGCTATAATAGCAGTTATAGCAAAACGATCCACATATGTTGGGTTACATGCATAAAGCAATGAGCAGTTTCAAGTTATCAAGGACATTATTTACCGTAACTGGAGTATTTTTAAGATTGAACCAGAGTATCATAACATAACAACAAGTTATTCGTACTTATGCCAGCATACCAACATGAGACATGATTGGATTCTTACCATCTGTACCTTAATGGAGTTAGTATTAGACAGTAACATCATTACCTTTGAACAGCAGATCTGAAGTAGGATATTCATTTGTCTGCAACCTGTGGGTTATGGATCCGATATCGGATCCGAACCGGCATAGTTTTCCAGCTATGGATCCAAGCTCTCAGCTCCTCCCCTCACCCATAATGCCCTGCTCTACCCTCATGACCTCAGATCTTGTTTGCCGCGCTGGTAACTAGATGTGGATTTCATAGCTCTCAGCTAAGTGGACTTTTCTTGTTTAAAAATAGAGAATTTTTTCCTTCTTTAACTTTTTTTGTGTGAAAGTTGTAGGTTTCCTATTATTATTGACTGTTTTTAGTTTAATTTAATTTTCAGTAGTAATTTTAATTCCCTCCTCGCTGTGCGTGAGTGTGTGTGAGGCCTGTGTGTTCCTTTTTTTGTTTAAGTTACTTTCTGTAACTTAGGTTAAATTTAGAGACTATGGCTGAACAGCCTAAGTCCATATTTTCTAAATGCTCCGAGTGTGGCCATAAGCTCTCCGCTGATGGCCACACTCGGTGTTATGTCTTGGGGTTGAACACCTCACATCTGGTTGTTCCATTTGTGCAGGGTTCAACCCCAGGGCACTGAGGAGCGGAGGTCCAAGCTGGTCTTGGCGGGTCTTTTACCGGACTCGGCTCCGACCTCCGCTCCTTCGGGACTCCTGCGGCTGCAGTTGTTCCCCTGTGGCACCCCTCCTGCTCCTGGGACTCAAACTCCCGCTTCAGGACAGGAGAGGGATGCATCTAAAAGGACCGGAGGAGAAGCACCACAAGCGGGGGCCGAGACCTCTGTTTCGCCCCGCCAGCCAAGCGGCTTCTCCCGGCTCCTTCGGTGCGGTCTCCTCCTTCTCAGCTCCGGTCACCTGTGTGCTTCTCACGGGGCCTGAGGAGGAGGAGACCCGATCTCGTCGAGGCTATCGAGGAGGCATTCCAGGCCTACCTCGGAGCCTCGTCGAGATCTACCCATAACCTTCGGATGCTGATCTGGACCGGATGATGAGAAGGTTCATCCAGGCCCAGATGCAGATGGGAGTGCTCTTGCCTCCCCTCCGGGGAGCTCAACACCCTTTTAAGCCTATTGCTCCTTCTCCGACCCGCTACCCAGGTTCGAGCAACTGGAGCCGAGCAGCCGGGCCGGGAGGTCGGGCCGATAGTACTTGGTACCGGATCCGACCATGCCTCGAGTGCGTCGGATCCGATCTCGGAGCCTGGATCCGAGCCGGATCCGGGGATCAGTGCTCCTTCGGCGCCGTCTGTGTCGGAGCGCACTGTCGCCGGATCCGAGTGCTTGCGCCGGCTCCGATCCACTCTTCGGATCCGAGGGGAGCCGATTGTCGGATCCTTTGGTCGAGGTCGGCTCCCTTCGGCTTTTGATGTAGTGGAGAGGGCTCTGTTGAGGGTCTCCGGACCCCGGCACTTGCTTCGCTCCGTCCCGCTCCCTCTGCACTGGGCCAGGCTTCCACCATCCGGCCCCTGGGACAGCCCGTTTCTGTGCCCCAAGTTGCTCCCATGGAGCAAATTGCTGCTGCGAGGACTCCTCTGACAGCCCCCAGAGGAGGCTCCTCGCAAGCATACGCAAAAGGAGGCACATTGACTCCCTGAGTCTCTCACTGAAGACACGGACTTGGAGGAAGGGGAAGGCTCCCCACGGTCACCCCGAGGATGTCTCCTTGGAGACATCATGGAAATGCTCCGTATTAGGGGTGGTCTGCCCCAAGTCTTCCTCGGACGAGTCCGTGTTCTTGGAGGCATTCAAACGGGCCCGTCTACCTCTTGGGTGTCCCCTGCCGACCCCTGGTGGACCTTATTACCACCAGGGCGTGGAAGGAACCGGACACCGTGGAGCCAATTCCCAAAAGACCTGATAGAATCCTTAGCCCGCCTTCTGACAGGACCCATTGGAGTAAGGGGCCTCCTGTAGATGCCATGTTGATGGCGGCGGCCACAAAGAGGAACTGGCTCAGGAGAGTCCTCAGTCCACCCACCGAGCAAGGAGTCTCGGATGATGGACCGCTTGGGGAAGCGGATGTTCAGTTCGGCGACCTTCTCGGTAAGGGCGCTGAACTATTTGGCACATGTTATTCGGATGCAGCGAGACCTTATTAAGGAGTACGCTGCATCCCCCCCTGAGTCCATTTCGGAGGAGGACAGAGCTCTGCACTCCACCAAAATGGCCACTCTTAGGTCAGTCACAAATACTTCTATGCGGCTACTCTCCCATGCTACGGAGGGCGCCGCTAGAGCTGCGGGGACAGGACTGGTCACTAGACGTCAGGCCTGGCTCCGCCACTCCGATTTTTCTGAGCCCTTCAAGGCGCGTTTGCGAACGCCTTTGATGGTTCTGCTCTGTTTGGCAAGACCGTTCGCGAGACGTTGACCCAGAGCGAGAAGGACGGAAGACGCTGTCTGCCGTCGGAATCCGCTTCTCTGCACCCCAGAGGCCCTATTCTAGGAACCAAAAGGGTCAGAAGAAGATGTGGTTCCGGAAGTCGCAGCAGTCCCAGCCTGCTCCGGACAACCAGTCCTTCCGTGGCAGAGGAGGACAGGGAGGACGCCGCCCTAGAGGCAGAGGGCTCCCAGAAACTTCGGGTCCAGGGAACCTTTCTCTGAACGGCCCGCAGCAACCCTGAGGGTTGCCCGACTGCTCTACTCTGGAGGCAGTCGAGGGACGTTGTTCGGGGCACCTAGCGGCATGGGAGTCCATAACATCGGACCGCTGGGTTCTCCAAATCATATCCAGGGGATATCGCATTCCTTTCCTTCACCTTCCAAAGTTGAAGTCCCTCCCAGACGTACCACCCGGTCAAGGGAGGCCGCTTTGGCAGAAATTGGCCATCTGCTAGAAAAGAGCCATCCAGCCCGTTCCCCCGACCAGATCGGATCAGGGTTCTACTCCAGGTTCTTTTTAGTGCCAAAAAAGACGGGGGAACTAAGACCAATCCTAGACCTCTCTCTTGAACCTGGCAGTCCCCAAAGAAAAATTCAATGGTCACTCTACAATCTATTCTCCCCCTTCTGGGAGAAGGCCACTGGATGTGCTCGATAGATCTCAAGGACGCGTACTACCACATCCTAATGGACAGACGCTCCAGGAGGTTTCTCCGCTTCCGGCTGGGAGCCAGTCACTACCAGTTCGGGTCCTTCCCTTTGGTCTCACCACAGCCCCAGGGTGTTTACCAAAGTACTAGCAGTGGTAGCGAGCCACCTGAGGGCTCAGGGTGTGCAGGTCGTTCCCTAACTGGTTGACTGGCTCCTTACCCCCAACAAGGCATCTACTTCTCTCGTGAGACTCCTTTCTCCATCTTGCTCCATTTCTGGGCATCACAATAAATACAAACAAGTCCAACCTGGCACCCACTCAGCTCTTAGATTTCATAGGGGCCAGACTAGACACAAGGAGTTTACGAGCCTTCCTCACTGCGGACAGAGTTCTAAATCTGCAGCTCCAGGTGCGGGCCATTCTCCATTCATGTTCTGTTCCAGCGGAGTTGGTCCTGAGGGCTCTAGGGTCCATGGCTTCGTCGATAGCACTTCTTCCTCTTGCCAGGCTCAATATGCATTCTACAGTGGACGCTCTTAGTACAGTGGTCATACCTTGCTCTCCCATGCATCATCCCATAGCGATCAGCAAGGCTTGCAAGCGGTCCCTCTTGTGGTGGCTCCACTCCCGGATCTCCACAGGGTCGCCCATTTTGTGCTTCTCCCCTCTCGCCACGGTGACCACGGACGCCTCCGCCTCGGGTGGGGGCACTTTGCAGGCGGACAGTCCAAGGCACGTGGAGCGATTCAGAGACCTTTCTGCATATCAATGTTCTAGAGATGAGAGCAGTGCTCTTAGCGTTGCTAGCACTTCAGGACTTTCTTCCCTTGGGAACAATTGCGATTCAATCGGACAATATGTCTGTTGTCTGGTACATCAACAAGCAAGGGGGAACAAGGTCTTACCCTCTTTGTCGAGAGGCCATGAGAGTTTGGGAATGGGCAATCTCCACCAATCGCTTTCTCATAGCAACGCACATTCCGGGTCGGTCCAACATCCTAGCGGACAAGCTCAGTCGCACCATCCTGACCCCTTACGGGGGTTCTCTCAATTGTCAGGAAGCGGACGGCATATCCGCAGGGTGGGGAACCCCTTCATGCGATCTTTTGCTTCTCCCTCAAACACCAAGTGCGACAGTTTTTTCGCTCTAATACCTCCTCCCGGAGGTACCCCAAGAGACGCTCTGGTGCATGCTTGGCCACCCGGTCTTCTGTATGCCTATCCACCCTTGCCTCTGATGCTGCAAGTTCTTCAGAAAGCCTCTCGGGTGGGTTGCAGAATGATTCTCATTGCTCCATTCTGGCCTCGACAGATCTGGTTCCCCTTCCTAAGGTCTCACTCGGTGAATCCTCCTTGGATTCTAGATCCCATTCGGATCTGATATCCCATCCATCCTGCATTCCTCCTCCGAACCTGGACAACCTGAAGCTGACCGCTTGGCTGCTGCAGTTCCACTCTTGATAAGGACTCGGTATTTCCTCACCGGTAAAGGCTATTTTGGTGGCAGCTCATAAACCATCCACTAGAAAGGTTTACGAAGCAAATGGAAACGTTTCTCTGTGTGGGCGGAGCGGCAAGGCCTAGATCCCTTCACGGTTCCTCTCCTGTAGTGCTTGATTTTCTAACCTCTCTCTTTAATGATGGTGCCAGCAGTTCCACAGTCAAAGTTCAACTGGCGGCAATTTCTCACTATCACATTGGTCAAGAGTCTAATCCTCTTATGTCAGCCAGATTGTGCAAAACTTTTCTTAAGGGTACTTTCCTTCTCAGGCCCCCGATAAAGCAAGCAGTTCCTCCTTGGGACCTTTCTTTGGTCCTACAGGCCTTGACCGCTCCCCCTTTCGAGCCCGCGGCTACAGTGGATCTCAAATTCTTGTCTTTCAAGACAGCCTTTTTGGTAGCCATTACATCAGCCAAGAGAGTTTCTGAACTTCAAGCTTTATCAGCTAAACCTCCTTACTTGGTTTTTTATCCGGACCGTGTCTCCCTCAGGACCAATCCGTCCTTCCTTCCTAAAATCGCTTCTGAAGCAAACATCAATCAATCCATTAACCTCCCTGTTTTCTTCCCTAAGTATGAAAACAAAGGTGAATATAGGCTACACTCACTAGATGTTCACAGGCAACTAAGATTTTATCTCAACAGGACAGCTGGTCATAGGCAATCCGACCAGCTGTTTATTTCCTTTGCAAAATTCAATTTGAGCAAGCCAATTTCTAAAGTTTCTCTGTCCCGCTGGATTTCACAGTGCATTTTATTGGCTTATCAAGCGTCAGGAAGGCCGCACCGGAGGGTGTTCATGCCCATTCAACCCGGTCAATATCTACCTCGGCAGCCTTCAAGGCTAGGATTCCTCTAGATGATATTTGTGCAGCAGCCACGTGGGCTTCATCTCATACATTTATTTCTCACTATAAGTTGGATCTTGCATCTAGGGGTAGAGCATCCTTTGGCTCCGCGGTGCTTCGGAATATCCTTCCATGATGGCCGCCCAAGATTCAGGTAGCTGGGGACTCTGTCCCACAGGTTGCAGACAAATGAATATCCTACTTCAGATTTAGAAGTTATGTACTCACCATAACGTTCCATCTGAGTAGGTGTATTCATTTGTCTGCAACCATCCCGCCCTCCTATCCCCCTGGCCTTTCAGTTTCCTGCATATTCCTTGTTACCCTTTTGAGGGTATTGTTGCTTTGGCAAACTCGATCTGAGGTCATGAGGGTAGAGCAGGGCATTATGGGTGAGGGGAGGAGCTGAGAGCTTGGATCCATAGCTGGAAAACTATGCCGGTTCGGATCCGATATCGGATCCATAACCCACAGGTTGCAGACAAATGAATACACCTACTCAGATGGAACGTTATGGTGAGTACATAACTTCTAATTTTTTAAACAATGCGAAAGTGTTGCTATGGGGCCAGCATGTGCCCCCATTTTTGCAAACATTGTCCTTTGCATATTGGGAGTTGGACTACATTGTACATAGTCCATATTCTTGTTTTTGGTCATATTACAGACATTTTTTGGAAGATATTATTATTCTATGGAAAGGTGACAAAGAGGAGCTAAATAGCTTTTTTCGTACATGAAGGATAGCACAGACTTTTTGGAATTTACTATCACCACAGGAGATGAAGTGGTTAATTATTTGGACATCACTCTTGTGAAAAATAAAGTTAAGAAGGGGTTTAGCTCCACTATATATAGAAAACCTACTTACTCAAACATCTTATTGCATTTTGATAGCTGGCACAAAGTACACCAAAAGAGGTCAGTTGTTAAAGGGCAGGGGATACAAAAAGCCAGGATGGTATCTGACTTTAATGAGTTCTTAACACAGATGGATATATTGGGGGACATGTTTACTAAGAGAGGCTATCCAGATAAGTTTGTTATGGATATAATGAAAGAAATGACAAATAAAAGGATGAATGGGCAATTTTTTTCCCGCTCCTAGGTACAGAGAGTATGGCTCAGACAGAAACTAATGTTGTAGAGAAAATTAGTTTTAACAAAGCTGCAGTTTTAACATATAATAAGCAGTTTCAAGTTATCAAGGACATTATTTACCGTAACTGGAGTATTTTTAAGATTGAACCAGAATATCATAACATCATAGGAAATGCCCCGGAGCCAGGTTTATCAGCATTGTTATGACCTTAAAAAGAAGGAAAGTAAAAATGCTTTAGCAGCACATATTATTGAAAATGATGTACGTGATTCTAGATTTATTATAATTGATCAGGTTATTTTAGGGGATGGAGGTTGTCCTTTGAATGACTATTTAGAACAAAAGGAGCTTAAATGGCAACTGTGGACAAATGCCAGCAATTATCCAGGTTTAACTAGTACAGTTTCCATTAGCTCCATTTTAAGGTTAAAAGCTGACTTTTATTAATAATGTTCATATGTAAAATTTGGGTATGCAATTTTTACATATTTATGTATTTTTTATTATGATATTGATGCATTTATATATGTTTATAAGCACACTATTGCACACGTTTTAAAGTAGTTGTAAATACACCTTTAAGGGGGTGGAATTAATTCAGGCTGATGGCTTTATGCTAATTATTAGGGGTTACTATAAATTGAGTAGGCTGAATTTGAAAATGTATTTTGATGAACTTTTTATTTGGGAAACGAAAAGCCCTTTAATAAAACTACTTTGGAGTGGATTCTGGACTTGGTTACTTTGTGTTTGTTATTTTATAAGTTTGTGTGGATTTTCAACAATTTCTGTATGGATATATATAATTTTTTTATCTACCATTACTATTTATTTTTCTGTTCGCGGCAGTGGTGCTGCGGTAGCGTTGTCGCCTCACAGTAAGATGCTGTCTGGTTCGATTCTCAGCTAGAGCATCTTCGGCGTGGAGACATGCATGAATGGGCGTACCTTTGTTGAAGGTTGTGCATCAGGCCTGGCAAGCCTGTACATAAAAATCAACTGCCAATCATTAGCGGACCGGAGTTCCACTGTGGCGACCCCTAACCGGGAAAAGCCGAACGACACAAACAAACTATTTATTTTTCTGTTGGTGGTACTGGTTTCCTATTGACTAGTACATTGTTGCTGTTGCCTTTCTAAGTGTTGTCTTGCTCTTCAACCACTCTGAACTTGCATTTGCTTTTAGATCATATTCTTTTATTGATGCTTCCCCTTCTGACCATTACAAGAACCTTGACTGGCTCCTGTCAGATTTATTCAGTCTTCCCTTTTTTTTCACTTTTATCTGGGTCTATTTAGCTTAATCTTTTTTTTTCAGATGGCTCATTTTTTAGTGTAGTAATGCTGTTTTCTGCCTCATAATTCTGTTTAGTCTGATAGCATGAATTGTTTGATCTCCGTGATGGTTTCCCGGTCTGGGTGCTACACTCCTTCTTAACCTTCAGAAATATATCTCTCAGCTGTCAATGTTTTCTCTTCCCCGTTTTCCATTTCGGACTTTGTATCTTTCAGAAAATTTATGTTAAAATAAACCCGGTTACTCTAACAACTTTCTAACTTTATAAAAGCAATATTTGCTGAGAGGATAGAAAGCTTGTTTTTTTTTTTTTCGTCCATAAGCATTTACATTTCTTCTTAATGTCAGTTATAAAGGAGAAAGAAAAAACAATAACAAAAAAAAAAAAAAAACGGCTCTTTGAATAAGGATGGAATCAGAGGGTGCAGTGGACTTGGTTTGCTCTGATGCCATATCCCTAAAACATTTCATGCTAGAATTTATTTTAAGTCTGTCCTTTACTGGTTAGTCATTTTGGGTTTGTGTAATCTCCATGTTGCAAAATGCTGAGTGGCACTTTATTTGGTCGGGACTCTCTATCCCCTGTTCTTAGATGGTTGTTTGCTGGGGCAACAGTTTCAAGGCACTATCATCTGTCCCCATAGCTTGTTTCTAAGTTCCTCTGTTGGCGCAGTCTTTCTTACCTATCTTGTTAATACACAGTTACAAATGAATGTTTTTTATTAAGCTGCCCTATAACCTTTAAAAAAAAAAAGGGTACTGGTGTTTTAGATTTGTTTGGATATTCTTCTACTGTGGTCTTGGCCATATCGTGGACTGCTGGCTACTTGTGTGGTCCTGGAGAGAGCCGATTCATTGATGGACTGCTCCATCTACTGGAGATGCAGGGTTTGGGTGCTTTGGCTTCCTGCACCTTAGAGCCTTTTTACCAATTTCTTTTGAGGCTCAAGCCCCCCCCCCCCCAAAAGAAAGAGACATTAATATAATATCACAAGCATCTCAGATACAATTTTTTGGATTCAGGACTGCTGGGACCTCTGTCAGATCCCAGGTCTTTTCACATCTGACAGTTGTCATCCCCTGTGGTGTTTTTCCCCTTGACTGCCTGTCATCGTCAGATCCTAGATCTTTGGATCTGACAGTCTGTGACTGTTGCTGTGGAACAACCTCCTTGGATCAGACAGGTGTGCAGAATCATTCGGATCCTGGTTTCTCTCATCTGATGCAGTCAGTCCAACCATATTTTTCTCCCTCTTCCTCAGATCTTAAGACTGGGATCTGATGGACCCCAGGTGCCCTTGGAGCACTGTACAGTTCTTGGATCCATTTCCTTCAGATCCGAAGTTATGGGACTATTGTGGTTTCTTCAGATCCAGGGTGCTGTTTGGATCCTACGGCTTTGTTATTTGTTGGATCCATAGCTGGTGAGCAAATGGTTCTGTCCTTGGATCCGGGGATCTCGAATCCTACATGTGGCAGGTTGGCCAAATACAGCTGACTTGTCCTTGGATCTAGTGCCTTTGGAGCAGGATATGTTGAGTGATTGGTCATCTCTTCAGATCTGAGATACTTAGATCTGACGTGTGGCAGGTCGCCGGGCATACTTCTCATTTGTCCAGTTTTGTTTTTTTGTCTCATATTTTTGGTCTTTTCTTCTTAAAAAATTGTGGTTTAATAGAAATTTATTGAGATTTAAAGACATAAATAATACTAAATAATGACAGACATCCAAGTTTCATATTTAATATCCTTCAGAAAATGAATAATAATTTAAAACCTGTTATTATATGGGCTTTCAAAGTTTATTAGAAGCAATTTTTAAAATGTGTTCTTATTCTTGGGCCTTTGTCCCCATCTTATAAGGTTTTTGTTTAGATTCCTTGAACTGAAATTGAGAGATTTTTCTTCTCTTTTTTCTTTTTGGGAAGCATGATGGCTTAATAGGAGAGTCTGTACTGCTAAGCTGTGTGGGCAGAGTTTGGGAGCTGACTTCCTGATACTTTCTGGGTGGAATTGATCTGTTTCCTTACATCTGGGGGGGGGGGGCTTCAGCAGGCATGGAGTTCTGGATGGTCCACTCTGTCATGGTTCCATTCGGTTGCTCCCTGAAACTAGTGACCCAGTGTACTGGCTGGCCTTGGAGATTTGTGTCTAGTCCTTGTTCACACACCCCTACATCGCCTCACCATGAAGTCCAGATTTTATTTCCCTTGAGCTACGTCCCAGGATCTTACTTGTCCTTTTCTCCTAAAGCCCTTCAGCTTGACACAGTGAGAAAGATCTTTCCCCCCCCCTCTTTTTTTTTTAAGATTAAAAGGCTTAAATCTAATATGTGACATTAACAAAACCTGTTGGAGAGACAGGTTTGTCTCCCAGAGAGTGCCCAGTCTATGGAATAGACTCCCCATACACGTCAAACAAAGTACATCGCTGACCATCTTCAAGCGCAACCTTGATGAGTGGATGGGTAACCACAAATTTGTCCAAGGGGTACTACTTGTGTCCCTCATTGACAGGGGTGAGAGGTGCTGATTGAGGTTTCTTTTTTGGGGGTAAACTATTGAATAGGCTTGTAAGAGCCATTAGCCTAGTAATCCCCTATGATCCTAAGACTTGATTCAAGCTAAGGTAACCACTCCGGCTCCTCCATTAGGCCTCTTATGCAGGGGGGAGGGATTCTATGTTTTTTCTCGTGGTGTCTCCTCCCTTTCTCCCCCTCTGGAATGCAGCAGTCTCACTGGATGTTATGGCAGCGACCTGTCTCACAGTATGAGTGTGATGATTAATACCCCCCACTTGTCCTTCCGTCCTCCACATGTTTGGAATTATGAATCTTCTCTTTGGGACTATATGAGTCTCCCTTAAATACCCCCACGCTGAATTGTTTACTGCCTGCACACTTCTTTAGGCCATACAAGATTTTAAATTAAAACTTCCATATTTCCCTAAGTTCGGGTCTATGGAGGATCCCAAATGCCTTTGAAACAACTGATCCAAATATTTCCTTCAGGGGCATGCGTACACACTGCTTCACTATCTCATGAATCCCCAAGGCTCCCGTTCCTCTTCTTGGTTGAGATTCATTAAACAATCTAACTCTTTGATAGAATTTCTCTCCACAACCAACTACTGCATTGCCCTTTTTCAAATACTTTGGGTAACTCCTTAAAGCATCTTTGTTTAATGCCCCCATTGATGACTTCTCCTTCACTGGAGCATCAGTGAATTGTCTGCTTTTCTGCAGCTAATAAAACAGAGGAGCAAGACCTTGAATGCCACTGGAATTTAAAACCTTTCAACTTCCATTCATGTACTATTCCAGGAAGGCTATAAAAATATGTACCTAGAAAGAAGAAGTCTGCAAAAACATGTTCCTAGATACTCCTTTTTTGAGAGATTCTATCAGTGTCCTTACACACCTCACAGGCTGCCCTACTCTAAAAAAAATTTAGGGGTCATGTTTATCCCCATCTAGAGACCTGGACTAATTTCACAAAATTCCTATGGTGTCCAAAAAAATAAATCTATAACAAGAGACACAAAGATGTGGGTCCTGAGATCTATATAGTTATTCTAAATCTCATTGTAACCTATCTAAATTCTGGATGCTTCACAATTCAGTCCATCCTGTCTCTTCTGTGCAAACTTTAACTAAGGTGTCCCTTACGTCTCTAAGATGCACAATGCCACATTAAAATAGCAGGCATTCTGGGTTATTGAGAGCTAGTTACTATCCATTCAGTTTATCTTCTTTACCTTCATTGTCATCCCCAGGAGCTCTACTTAATGTCAAATGGTCTAGTTAGCTCACTTGGTATTAAAAATGCTACTACAGTGATCATATACTAATAGTTAACCTTTCACTGCTCTTACCTGATATCCACATCCACTAGCCAATGCTTACTTATTGTTTCTACATTCCCACTGATTTAGCTCTACTAGCTAAATTGTTTTCATGCGATCCCTTTCTATAGACTGATGATACAATGGTCTGTTCCTTATCAGCCTTTTTCTTTCCTCTCACTATACATCCAATTTGGCAGATGTTATATTTGTTCCCAACCTTAGCACATATGGTAGGTCAAACCATTATCTTTATCTCCCCTATTAATCACAGTTCTTTCCGATGCTCCACACTATGGTAAGAATGCATACGAAGTGGAGGATGGTCCATCTTTATTGTACCCCAGGGAGATTAAAGGGCCTGTTACCACGGATATGACAATGGTTCTTCTAATATTACAAAGAATGTATTTTTGCAGAACATACTCTTCATTCCGACCTCCAATGAGATTATGTTTCAGTTGGGTCACCTAGTCTATCTCCTACATGTCTATCCCCATATACCATTGATCTACAAGTTCCGACGCAGGCCATGAGGCTAAAGAACTCTGGAAACATCCTTGGTCCCTTCTGGCATCATTAATTTTTTGGACCCCCACCTCTCTAGTCCCCTTTTGAAATAACATCCAGGATTTATATAGTCCAGTTCAGATCTCCTATCATTTCTGATGAAGAGCAAGTATTTTAATTTCCATACATTTCATCTAAAGGCATGGTTAATGATAATCCGATGGTTCAGTCTCTCTTTTCCCTAACCCTTGAAACAGTGAACAATTCTGATAAAAAAAACAAAAAAACATTCACAACTTCAAGCCTTGTATGCCAGACTACATGCCTAATCTTCCATAAAGTCAGGGTCTTCCTCTGGACCAATCCTTTCTTCATACCCATAATGGCCATAGAGACGATCACTTATCAGTCCATATAATTGTCAGATATCTTTCCTGTGTCCACCTTCTGTATTTTGCTGATTTATTTCTGAATGGTTGAAATTGCATTATCTTTCCAGAAACCTTTCTACCAAATCTATATCTACCTCATCAGCCTTTTTTTGAGCTTCCTTCGGCAATATCTGTCTTAAGGTCTATTCCTTAAACAGTCATAACATTGTGACGCTCTTCCTCATCTGCCTTAGTCACAGTGTCCTTTTGATGATATTTCTTTTACAGTCACTTGCTCAATATATCATATATTTCTTATGTATTACAATCTGGGCACTGTTTCCAGAAGTAGACCTTCTTTCGTTTCGACTGTACTCTGACATATCCTTCTTGGAGGGCCTCCCAAGAGTTATGTAGCTGGGGATTCTATCCATCAGTGAGGAAGAATGAAAAGGACAACATCAGATTTAGGAGTTATGTTAGGAAGAATGAAAATGGACAACACAGATGCCAGGTTATGGTAAGTACATAACTCCTAATTTTATTTTTTAAGTACATCACTGCTGTAGTCCTTTTTTCATACACTTTTGAGTGTATTCTTTCCTGCCATTGTTGGTAGGCCTAGTCTTCCTTCTCTACTCCATTTACACTTAGTGTATACCTCCTTAATTACCATAGTTGGTGATTTTTCCTCTTTACAAGATTCTTGTATTCTTTCTGTTAAAGTGCAGTTTAAAATATACATAAATAACATTAATTACCTTTTAGAGTCAAGAATAACTCTTCAGAATGTGCAAAACATTTTCTTTTTATTTAAATCCACATACATCAGTGCTGGGAGACTACCTCCACAGTTTAAAAATCAGTGTCACCAAGCAGCAGAAATAGACAGTTTTTATTTCCTTTTCTTATCAGTATCATGCATGCAGAATACTGACGTTGACAAATAGGGTCTCTGCAGACCCTCATGCTTCTCGCTTAGTGCTGGGTGTGAACACTCAAGAATCATGTTTTTAGTAACAATAATGTTTTAGAAAAAACACGAGCCATCTGGCTTGGTAATCAATCTTGTTTTCCAACCTTGTATATTTCAATACCAGTAAGATTCTTACTCCCTAACATTCCTTGTTACTACCATCCCAGCCTGGGAAGGTCAGAGCTTACATAAAACAAAATCTCTTTCACATAGTGTGCTTTCCTCCTTTCCTAGGCATTCCAGACTCTGTAGACCATACTACATCCCTTAACCCCTTCAGCACTTTCTTTACCTTAAGTCATCTGTTAATACACTTTACAGCTTAATATTAGAATGCAGTTGTGAAACACTTAGAACTACAATAAGTATTTGTGGTTTGCATAACTATGCACCTATACCATATATCATTTTTAACATGAATATTAAATAATTCATTGAATATATTTGTGAAGAAATTGTAAATTAATATGCATTTTGTGTAGAATAATCATGAGAGATGCATTTTTCTCTAACATTTCCGTACCATTGTTGGCATTTAACTTTTCTTCCTCAGGGCGGCCATGGTGGTACAGTGGTTAGCGTTACCGCCTCACAGCAAAAGGTTCTCCGGTTCGATTCTCGGCTGGAGTGCCTTCTGTGTGGAATCTGCACATTCTCCCTGTGGTCGCGTGGGTTTCCTCTGGGTGCTCCGGTTTCCTCCCACATCCCAAAGACATGCTGTAGGTGGATTGGACACTCTAAATTGGCCCTAGGTGTGAGTGTGTACGTGTGTGCCTTCTGTGGAAGGTTGGGTGCCAGGCTGGCAACTCAGCACTGTAAAACTCCACTGCCAATCATGAGTGGACAGGTGATCCGCTGTGGTGACCCCTAACCGGGAAAAAGCCAAAAGAAGAAGAAGTTTAGTACTTCTATTATTTCTGTAGTTTCTATGTTTAGAATGTCTGAAAAGGGTCCTTCAGGATTTAAAAAATGTGATAAGTGTGGGCACAAGTTGCCTTATTCTGATGCCCACAATCTTTGTTCATATTGCTTGCATCTGGGTCATTTGCAATAGGATTGCAGTATCTGTTGTGGGTTCAACCCCTGAGCAATAGCTGTCAGGAAAAACAAATTGATTTTCAAAGACTTATTGCCAATTTCCTTTTTTAAAGCCATTACTGGGGTTCAATCCCACAAACAAAATACTAGAGACCCCACAAAAAGGTCTAAACCTTCTGAGTCTTCAGCATCTTCATCCTCAGAACCTAAAAAGAAGAAAGAGAAAATTGGATCTGAAATTACTCATGTTCCGAACTTCATCGGATCTGATCAAGCCTGATCCTTATTCTGCACTCTCGGATCCAAAACCTTTACAGAGGATGTGTTATTCTCCTTGCCTGGATCCAGTCCCATCCAGAGTATCTTCTCCCTTTTTAGAGAGGTGCTCCAAATAGCCATCCCTAGCATCTTCTCATTCCTCCAGTAGTCTCATGGAAGCAGATGTGCAGAGGATGATGATGAAATTCTTCATGGTGTAATTTCAGATGGGAGTTCTTATGGCTTCTATCCCTTTGGGTCAGGAAGTCTGACCATCTACCACTCTACCCATTACAGCTCCTTCTGTGATCCAACCTGTTGTTTTAGAATATTCAGATTCAAGTGTTCTGGGCCCATCTGGTTCAGATCCAAAGAAAGCATTGTCTTTGGACACAAATACTGCTCTGTGTGCACCACCTCTGACATCCTGGAAGCCAGATGACTCTCAGAGCTGAAGCACCCCTGTTGGATCCTAGAGGTTGGAGTCAACTCCAAGGTTTTCATAGCCATCTCTTCCTCTTAGAGCCTCTGCATGGACAACTCGGCTCCGACTTCCACCTTGGGTGGATTTTTTTTTGGGTGGAGGGAGGTGATAAGCCAGAAACTTGCTTTCTCAGCTCCATTATCTTCCATCTCCCGAGGATGATCTGCCTTTGAGGAAGTGAAGAGAGTGTTCTCTGCTCTGGCAGGTTACATGCGTCCTACTCCCTTGGATCCACCTTCTACTTTTCATGTGACTTTGCACCATGATCCTCAACATTCTACCCCACAGGGACAAACAGCTCAAAGCTTTCCAACTACCCAGCAGGATATCCTAATCTCTTCTGATACTTCAACGGACCACCCCACTGAGGAAGTCCCTAAGAATAGAAAGTATAAAAGGAGGCACTTTGACTGTCCTCAAGAGTCACTCACTGAAGATACTGATTTTGATGGAGAGGGTTCCCCAAATTACCACCCAATGACATCTCATTTGGAGACATTCTTGAGATCCTTAAGCAGAAAGGTGGCTGGTCTTCCCAAGATCCTTCTCTAGAAGAATCAGTATTTCTGGAAGGCTTTGGAGCTGGCCCGTCTACCTCTTGGGTTACTCCACCTGCTTATGAGCTCATTGATTAGTGTGTCTTGGCTGGTGTGGAAGAAAACTGATATGGTAGAGCCAATCCCCAAGAGGCCAGACCAAATTTTGGCTCCACCAGTAGGCAGGGAATTTTGGGTTAAAGAGGTGCCAGTAGATGCCATGGTCATAGTGGCAGCTACAAAAAAGGAACTTGCAGAACAAAGTTCCACTGTCCATCCTCCTAAAAGAGAGTCTAGGGTGATTGTCTGTCTGGATTGCAATTGTCCATGAATGGAAAGAGTCTTCGAATACCTGCAATGACAAAAACGCCACTCTCATCTCCAGAACATTGATATGCAAGTTGACCCCTTCGAGGGACCAAGTGCCATGGACTGTTTTCCTAAGGAAATGCTCCCCCTTCCAATCTGGGAAGTGTTTTAGACTCTGTGATCACTATGGCCTTGGACTGAAGGAGGATAAAAAGGGCAGCCTTGTAGTACCTGTTGTGATTGCATCCACCAGCAAAGGTATTTTTTGCATACTTGAGTCATTATTATATTCATTGACATGGATTGAGAAAATATCAACCACTATATTGCTAACATCCATTGTAGAATTCTCATGTGGAATCTCGTTAAAGGAATTAAAACTTTTGCCACTGACATTAACCCCAGGGCTTGCAGAATCAATCAGGCTGAAATTCTGGTACTACAAATTATTTATCTGACCAGCATCCTTATCACTTGCACTCTTGATAGTGGAGGAGAAGCTACCATAGATACTGTGTTGAACACTGCTCCTATGAATGCTAATGTCTGGGTTGGTTGTAAGTGAAACTTGTTGAAATTTATGGTTATTCCTAGATGTGAACAAGTCTGAAGCACCTGATCTAGTGCTTCTATCAGTCAATGCATGATCGGAGCAGTAATGAGCCAGTCATCTAACTATGGAAACACCCAGATTCCTTGCAGTCTGGAGTGAGCTGCTACCACTGCCTAGCACTTGGTGAACACCCTGAGGGTTATGGTAAGGCCAAAGGGCAATGCTCTCAACTGACAGTGACTGGCTCCCAGCCAGAAGAGTAAGTACATTCTGGATCGTCTGCTCATCTTTATATGATAGTACACATCCTGAATATTTATCGAACACATACAGTCGTCCTTGCCCAGAAAGGGCAGAATGGACTGAACTGTGACCATCCGGAATGTTGTGTGTCAAACTGACTTGTTCAGTACTCTGAGATCCAAAATTGGTCTCCAGTCCCCTGTTTTCTTTGGCATTATACAGAATCTTGAGTAAGTTCCATCTTGGATGACTCTTTTTCTTAGCAGTTTTTGGATTTCTAGTGCTTCTGCTTTCCTCTAATTGGGTGGAACATCAGGAAATTTTCTTGACAATGGGGGAGGTAAGGAAAAGAGAATTATATAACCTCTGGAAATAATTCTCTGCAACCAGCTGTCTTTTGTTATATCTAGCCAGGCTCTCTGGTGCAGAGATAAGTAACCCCAACTGCCCCCAGAGGTGGACAATCGGGCCTCCTTTCAAGGGAGATGAAAGGGTCTGTCAGAAAAGGAATCTCTAGATGCCTGATTTTGCTTGCCTCCTCTGCCATGGGGGTGTTGTCTTCCATTATAGCCCCCCCCCTCTGCCTCTAGAGGAACTATCTCAATGTGTGTCTTAGAAAGGACCCTGGGACTTACTGAACCACATTTTTTGACCTCCATGTTGATTTCTGGGAAAGATTCTTTGAGGGGTTGAAAAATGCACTCCCACTGCAGAGAGGGTCTTTCCATCTTTCTCACACCTCAAGAGTGTGTTCTTCACTGTGGGGCCAAACAAAGAAGTCCTGTCTAAAGGAGCATTGATGCACGAGGACTTGAAAATCTCCACAAAATCACAAAGGTGCATCTAGGCATGCCTCCTGATGGAAATGCCTAAACCCACAGCCCAAGAAGCTCCTTCTGCAGCGTACGAGATAAGCCTCATGGATGAATTAGATATAGCTTGTAGGGTAGCCAACTGAGAGACTACAGAAGACTAAGCCTCAGCAGTTTTGGTTCCAGAAAGAGATTTTGATAGCTCTTTAATCAAACCTCTTTGAAGCCTCGTAAAATGTGTCAGATAGTTCAGCAATCTCAGTTCAAAAATCACTGCAGCATAAATAAGCTTCCCAAATCTCACACCACAAGTAAAAGGCCAGACGAATTCACTCAGTTTAGTACACAGATTAATTTATTAAAACAAAAAAAAAATAATAACTTTTGCAGTAAAAGTTAACAGCAAAATTTCAAAACTCTTAATACCATTAAGAGCAAGTAACACTTCTTTGGTGCCTTGGCTTTCAGAAAAGCATTTTCAGAGTACATCTTTCTGCTAGTACGCATACACTTAAATACATGCATTTGATCAATTAAATAATCATCCAATTAAGAATTCACTAAAAAAAACAAGTAAAACGTTTAACTTTTAATATTCTTTTTAACCTTCTTACATTAAATTCTTCCAAGAGAATTCCATATTCACACCTGTTGGAAACATTGTATTATATTTTAAAATAAATATTGCTTCCTTCCGTCCTTCTTAAATGTTCCTTAATTTTTTCATCAGTACTAAACCTAGTATTTACTTGTTCCAAAACAGTTGCCTGTAACCCCTGTGGGTCTCCATTATGATGTTCCTTAAAGCACATAGCTACAGGACTCTGAAATCTTTGCTTCTTGATGTCTCTTATGTGCTCTTTTAATCTTGCAGCAAAACTTCTCTTGCTCTCTCCAATATAAAATAATCCACAAGGACATTTTAAACTGTATATAATCTTTTCACTATTGCAAGTGAAGCTGCCTCTTCTATCAATTTTTTTCCATTAATGCTTTCAAAACTATCAACTATGTGTTTGCATACTGTGCAATTGTCACATGGAAAAGTTCCATATCTCACTACATTATTTTCTATATTTTTTGGTCTCTCAAATTTTCCATGTACTAACATGTCGTTAAGACTCTTGCCTCTTTTATATGAAAAACAAAGTTTAACATTTTTTAGGCAGGATTTTTCTTTCAGTATATAGGACCAATAATACCTATCTATTTTCTCTAAAAATGTTAGAAAGATTAGTATACTTAGACACATACAAGGCCATGTCAAACTCTGAGCTTTTGGACATGCTCCAATTAAAGAAATCCCAATCCCTTAGAGCCACATGCTCCAGGGATATAAACCTTGTCGTCACAATGAACAAAACATGCTGGAGGGATAGGTTCCTGACCCAGAGACTCCCCATACTCTGGTGGAATAGACTGCCCATACATGTCAATCAGAGCACCTCCTTGGCCCTCTTCAAAAGGAATCTTGACGATTGGATGGTAGATAGGAAATTCACCCCAGCAATCACGTCAGTCGCCCTGCTAGACAGGGGTCCAGGGAAGTAAATATTGTGGGAAGAAATATCCAGGGAATTGTTTGGCTAGGGCTGATAGCCTAGTACCAACCTATGAACCTATGTTGACCTATGAAATAGTGCTCATTGATCGTAAAAAGAAAAAAACTGAGAGACATTCAGGATTATGAACGGAAACAAGCATTTGTTTCTTCTTCCAAAACTAACAAAAAGCAGCATGTTAGGTTCCAGGAAGGGAAGGAGGTATCTGAACAATCTGTGAATTATTATACATCGGCTGAAAGTGGAGCCCCATCAGCAGAAGGGGAAGAATGGGAAGATTACCCACGGCTAGCAAAGGGACAGAATCCAGGGTATTTAAACATAAATTTTTGTGACCAATCTGGGTTACAACAAGGGATTAAGAAGAGAAATTGGTAGGATCAACAGCGTGGTGCTGGATATAATTCCTGGACCAACAAATGGGGAAAATAGACATAATGAAATGGGAATTTTCTAATAATATAAATGAGTGGTTTTGAGTATATTGTAAATTTGTCTGAATGCATTATTAGTAATGAAGAAAAAATGTTTTACATAGGGGTTTGAAATTTATCCCAATGTCTCTTTCCAGAATGCATGAGTTAAAGGGGGAAGTATTTAATTGTGTTGGCAAGTTACATTTAATTGATTTCTATGGAAATCTAACAAAAAGTTTAGAAGCAGATGTGAATAGATTTGTAGATGCTGCAAGTAATGAGAGTTTTTTTCTTGTAATTCTGATTTAGAATGCAATGTTTATAGCAATTTTGATACTAGTGGTGTTTCTTATAAAAGTAAATTTATGCCTCCTTTCAAGTGGATAAAATTGAAATGTTTCATCATATGTTAAATTATATGATAGAGTAAGAGTGCAACAATTTTTTTAGAAGTGAAATTCAATATAATATGACACAAAAAGAATGGGTCACTTTAAAAAAATTAAGGGAAAAAAAGGTCTTATATTTAATCCTGCAGATAAGGGGGAAAACTAGTAATAGTGCATTACACGCAATATGTAAATATGTGTTTACAGCATCTAAAAAATGACAAAAGCTATGATAAAGCAGGTTTCTTAACTTATCGGGAGGTGGTTGCAAACTATGAAGAATTAATATATAAAGGAGTTAGACTAAATCATTTTAGTCACGAAGATGCTAAAAATAGGTTTTTAAATAAAAGCAGTCAGTTGGCAAAGTTTTTTGTGTGCCTAAAATACATAAAATCAAGGTTAACCCTCCAGGTCGTCCCACTGTATCTGCCTGCAATTATGTAACCCATAATTTGGGATTTTTTTTGGATCAATTTTTGTTAAAAAAAGGTGATACAATTACATTCATATATCAATCAAAGACAGTTTTGATTTTCTGGATAAAGTAAAGGAAATAGTATGGCAGAAGAACATGTTTTTATAGTGATAGATGTAGTCAGCCTATACACCAGTATAAAACATAGTGATGGCATAGAAGCTATAGATTTTTTTTCTGGGGAAAACCCCAGTACACAGTATATTATAGAACTGACATTGTTCTGTTTGGAAAATAATATATTTGAATTTGATGGCTCTCTGTATCATCAGAAGTGTGGGACAGCTATGGGGGCAGCTTTTGCCCCCACGTATGATAATTTATTTATGGGTCTCTGAAAATCTATACATGTATAGGAATGACTTTTTTAGAAAACACGTTCTTCATTTTTACAGATACATTGATGATTTGATTTTTGTTTGCAAGGGGGGCTATGAAGAGGTGGAAAGGTTAGTTCAAGAAACGCAAGTGAACAGGTTTGAGATCAAATTCGATGTGTTACAAAAAGGAAAGACAGTAAATTATCTGGATATTACAATAGAAGGGCAATAATATGGTAAACTTAAAACTAAAATATTTAGAAAAATGGGACAACCAAGCTTTATGTTGCATGGAACTAGTTGTCACCCCCCAACACACACACACACACACACACACACACACACACACACACACACAGACACACACACACACACACACTATTTCTTCCATTCCTTATGGGGAAATGGTCAGGGTTAAACGTTTGTGCAGTGACAGGATGGAATGTGAGAAGGAAGTTTAAAATACAGCTAACATGTTTATAGAAAGGGGCTATGAGCCAGAGAAAGTATGGTTGGGGTTTAATAAAGCAATGAATAAAAAAGTGAATAAAGCACAAAACATAATAATGCATAAAAAGAATGTAGACAAAAAAGAAAAAAAATGAGTTATATTTTGTGTATAAGTTTACTAATTTTTCTAACATTTTAGAGAAAATAGTTAGGTATTACTGGTCCTATATATAGAAAGAAAAATCCTGCCTAAAAATATAATAGGTTAAAATGCCTTGTGGATTATTTTATATTGGAGAGAGCAAGAGAAGTTTTGCTGCAAGATTAAAAGAGCACATAAGAGACATCAAGAAGCAAAGATTTCAGAGTCCTGTAGCTATGCACTTTAAGGAACACCATAATGGAGACCCACAGGGGTTATAGGCAATTATTTTGGAACAAGTAATTACTAGGTTTAGTACTGATGAAAAAATTAAGGAACATTTAAGGAGGAAGGAAGCAATATTTATTTTAAAATATGATGCAATGTTTCCAACAGGTTTGAATACGGAATTCTCTTGGAAGCATTTAATGTAATCTTAACTGGATGATTATTTAATTGACCAAATGCATGTATTTAAGTGTATGCCTACTAGCAGAAAGATGTACTCTGAAAAGGCTTTTCTGAAAGCCGAGGCACCAGATAAATGTTATTTGCTCTTAATGGTATAAGAGTTTGAAGTTTTGCTGTTAACTTTTACTGCAGAAGTTATTTTTTGTTTTAATAAATCAGTCTGTGTGCTAAACTGAATGAATTCATCTGGCCTGGAACTTGTGGTGTGAGATTTGGGAAGCTTGTTTATGCTTCAGTGATTTTTGCACTGAGATTGCTGAACTATCTGACACATTTTACGAGGCTTCAAAGAGATTTGATTAAAAAGCTATCAAAATCTCTTTCTGGAACTGAAACTGCTGAGGCTCAATTTTCTGTAGTCTCTCAACTGGCTACCCTACAAGCTATATCTAATTCATCCATGCGGCTTTTCGTGTACACTGCAGAAGGAGCTTCTAGGGCTGTGGGTTCTAGCATTTCCTTCAGGAGGCATGCCTGAATGCACCTTTGTGATTTTGCGGAATCTTTCAAGTCCTTGTTCATCAATGCTCCTTTTCACAGCACTTCTTTGTTTGGCCCTACAGTGAAGAACACACTCTCGAGGTGTGAGAAAGATGGAAAGACCCTCTCTGTAGTGGGAGATAATTTTTCAACCCCTCAAAGAACCTTTCCCAGAAATTAACATGGAGGTCAAAAAATGTGGTTCAGTAATTCCCAGGGTCCTTTCTAAGACACACATTCAGATAGTTCCTCCAGAGGCAGAGGGGGGAGTTATAATGGAAGACAACATCCCCATGGCAGAGGAGGCATGCAAAACCAGGCATCTAGAGAACCCTTTTCTGACAGGCCCTTTCATTTCTCTTGAAAGGAGGCCCGATTCTCCACCTCTGGAGGCAGTTGAGGGTCACTTATCTCTGCACTAGAGAGCCAGGCTAGATATAACAAAAGACAGCTGGTTGCAGAGAATTATTTCCAGAGGATGTATAATTCCCTTTTCCTTACCTCCTCCATTGTCAAGAAAATTTCCCGATGTTCCACTCAATTAGAAGAAAGCAGCAGCACTAGAAATCCAAAAACTGCTAAGAAAAATTGTCATCCAAGAGGTCCCACCAGACCAAATAGAATCTGGAACTTACTCAAGATTCGTTTTAGTGCCAAAGAAAACAGGGGACTGGAGAGCATTTTTGGATCTCAGAGTATTGAACAAGTCAGTTTGACACACAAAATTCCGGATGGTCACAGTTCAGTCCATTCTGCCCTTTCTGTACAAGGACGACTGTATGTGTTCGATAAATATTCAGTATGTGTACTATCATATAAAGATGAGCAGACGATCCAGAAGGTACTTACTCTTCCAGCTGGGAGCCAGTCACTGTCACTTGAGAGCATTGCCCTTTGGCCTCACTACAACCCCCGGGGTGTTCACCAAGTGCTAGGCAGTAGTAGCAGCTCATTCCGGACTGCAAGGAATCCAGGTGTTTCCATATTTAGATCACTGGCTCATTACTGATCCGATCATGCATTGACTAGTAGAAGCACTAGATCAGGTGCTCCAGGCTTGTTTACCTCTAGGAATAACCATAAATTTCAACAAGTGTCACTTCACCAACCCAGAAGCCCAGACATTAGCATTCATAGGCTCAGTGTTCAACACAATATCTATGCTAGCTTCTCTTCCACTATCAAGAGTGCAAATGATGATGCAGGTCAGATAAATAATTTCAGCCTAATTGATTTTGCAAACCCTGGGGTTAATGTCAGTGGCAATAGTTTTAATTCATTTAGCAAGATTCCACATGAGAATTCTACAATGGATGTTAGTAATATAGTGGTTGATATTTTCTCAACCCATGTCCACGAAGATAAGAATAACTCAAGTATGCAAAAGATACCTTTGCTGGTGGATGCAATCACAACAGGTATTACAAGGCCACCCTTTTGTCCTCCTTCAGAACAAGGCCATAGTGACCACAGACCATACCTCTCAACCTCTTAGAGCAAGAAATCTGGACAAAGCAATAAATAAAAGTGGGACAAAGGCCAAAAAAATAGGGACAATTTTTAAATACTATGCTTACAAACTTAGAAAGTTGATAGAATAACAGGATTGGCATTATCATGAAATTTTCTGAAGGGTATGAAGTCTGAAACTCAAATGTCTGTCATTATTTTCTAATTTCAATATTTGATGATTTGCCACTAATTTGCCAGATTTGAAAGGATATTTTAAAGCTATACTGTTAAGGCTCATATACATAACACAAGCACAGCGCTGTAGTTCAAAGTGAAAAGGGATGATGAAGTGGAGGGGGATTCAAAAATAAGGAGAAAGTGGGGTTTTGGATGCAGCTTGTTAAGGAGAATGACAAAAACCATACAGAGTATTATATTCATAAAATAGCAGAAAGTATTCTAAGAACTAAGCCAACATAAAAATGGAGAAAGGAGATTCTACTGATAGAATGACTACAGTTAGTTCTGGTAGAGTTTTTAGTTTAACCTAGAACAGAAGCTGTTGGTGATAAAAAGGGATAATTAGTAGGCCAAATAAAATATTGCAATGATAACTATAGGAATCAATCGGAGATTAAAAAAGATTGGGAGAAGAGATCTGATAAGCAATTCACAAAGATACAATGGGAGGACATATGTATATCTCAAATGTACATTTTTTCTTGGAAGTGTTTGCATGGGTATTTGTAAATCCCAAGCAGACTCCAAAGAATTTTTCCTCGGGTAGATGGCAAATGTTGGAGGTGTGATGGGGAATAAAGAGGTAACCGAGAACATATGTTTTGGGACTGCAATGAGTTTGTAAACTTTAAAAATTCCCTACAGAGTACTCTGTCAGAAATATTGGGTGAGCAAATGGGTCAAAATAAGGAAGTTATTTTTTGAGCTGGGATATAGGATCTGAATTGTCTAGACATAGTTAGGCCTTGTTAAGTTTAATTATGGTGGCTGTCAAAAAACAATTACTAGAAAATGGAAATCAAAGTCTAAACCAGCTGTATTTGAAGTAGTAAATATTGTAAAAGAACTGGAAGTAGGATCATTAGAAAAAGATAGGAGCAAATTATATAGAAAACAATGGAAATTGTGAGACCAGTACATGCAGAATAAAGACCCGCGGTGGTGGTGCTGCGGTTGCGTTGTCGCCTCACAGTAAGACGCTGTCCGATTTGATTCTCAGCTAGAGCGTCTTCTGTGTGGAGACATGCGTGAATGGGCATACCTTCATTGAAGGTTGTGCGTCAGGCCTGGCAAGCCGGTACATAAAAATCAACTGACAATCATTAGCGGACTGGAGTTCCGCTGTGGCGACCCCTAATCGGGAAAAGCCAAAAGACACAAACATGAGAAGTGAAGTTTAAGGGAAGGCAGGAATTGATCAGTTTATATAATTTTGGATTGATGATAATTTTATAAAATAATATATGCAATGTATAATGTTTGTAACTGTGAACATGTTAACATAATTTGTTTTATGAAAATGTATGTTTGACTATGTCTTAATTGATGATTCAATCAAAGTGTTAAAAATTCTCCTTTACCTGCTGCAAGCATTGTACCTGCAAAAGTTGGTGGGTGTGTTGCTGGCAGCACCTGAAAAAAAAAATATTATCTGGTTGGAGTTGGGGATCACCTGTTTTCATTGACGGGTATTTCCCACTCTGGAGAAGCCTGCTGCCCCAGATATGGTGGCCTGCAGAGGTAGAGTGGGGGAATCAGGTGTCCTAGTCTTCCATTTCTAAGAATAAGGGTAGAAGGCAGCAGCACATACCTTTGGTGCTAAAGATAATCTGGAGCCCTGATTCTTTTGACAGGTTGAGCTTGCTAGGAATTTTGAAATCTTTGCAACACTTTTCTGATTTGGCTCTTGGTGTTGACACATATAGTCATTGTTCCAATTTAACACCTTTGCAATAGATAATTAATTGATTTATTCATTCATTTCAACTAAGGGAAGTTTAATTCCAAGTGTCTTCTTTGAAATTATATAAAAGGTATTTGAAGATTTTAATTTTTGTTAAATAGCTGATTAATATATAAAAATAATATGAGAGAGAGAGATATTATACAGAAACATGCTACACACATGTGTGTGAGATGGGGGGGTGGGAGGGTATATACATTTTTTGTGTGTATGTATGTATCACTTTTCATTGATTCCCTCTATAGTTATCCAGTACAAAGAGTGTGTTTATTTGTGTGAATGTGTCTTGTGTGGTGCAGTGGAGAAATGTAGAGCACAACTGCACTGACACTACTGAGACTTGTCTGCATATATCAACTGGACACAAGCTGATTTAAGTATATTTTTGCTGCACTTATTTAAGATTTGAGTAAGTAAGTATTGTGTGTCTTTGAGTCACTAAATGTTGTGTCTGTCTCTCTGCAGTTATCTGAGCTCACTGAAAGTTGTTAGACTGCTTTGAAATTCCTTTGTTAAGTGTTACTTAGCTTGGGGGTTTCTGCTAGCATTAAAATCTGTGTTGGTTACATTTCTAGTAATCATTTTAAATCGAGTTGCTGGCTACTGAGACTTGTCTGCATATATCAACTGGACACAATCTGATTTAAGTATATTTTTTCTGCACATATTTACGATTTCAGTCAGTAAATATTGTGTGTCTTTGATTCACTAAATATTGTGTCTCTGTCTCTCTGCAGTTATCTGAGCTTACTGAAAGTTGTTAGACTGCTTTGAAATTCCTTTAAGTGTTACTTAGCTTGGGGGTTTCTGCTAGCGTTAAAATCTGTGTTGTTACATTTCTAGTAATCATTTTAAACCGAGTTGCTGGCTACTGAGACTTGTCTGCATATATCAACTGGACACAAGCTGATTTAAGTATATTTTTTCTGCACATATTTAAGATTTGAGTCAGTAAATATTGTGTGTCTTTGATTCACTAAATATTGTGTCTGTCTCTCTGCAGTTATTCCCCCTTCCCCTCTGTGTTTCTTGTTGTGGTGTTAATCTTGGTGGCTTTGGAATTGCCCGCCCCTGCTGTAAATCTGTTTTTGCACACTCCTCCTGGACCCATCTCGTTTGCTCACTCAACTGAGTACAGTGAGATCATATTTTGATTTTGGATACTCCTACCAGTCCCATCTCCTCTGCAGTGTACAGAGAGAGCACTTGGGAAGGGCATTCCCCTATAGTATCTTAATCTGCTCTGTTTCCTCCGTCTAAAAAAAAAAATAAATTGCACTTCATCTGCCTTACTGTATTCGTGTTTCTTCCTACTTTATTACCTTATTTTGCTTTTGCCTCTTCTTAAAAGTACTCAATTGAATTTATTCTGCTGCCTTTATTACTGCTTGTTAGTAGCCTGATTAAATTGTAACTGTTATTCTAAGGCCCTTGGTTTAAGCACGTGGGCTTCAAACCAGTTGTTTTACATTAAGAAGGTTTGTGGTCTGCACTGCTGTGGCAGGACAGGCAGTGTACATCCTTCTAAGTTGGGAACTGCTGATTGAAGGCTCAGTGTCTGTTATTCTAAAAGTGTATTAATTCTGGGGTAAGAACTTGGGCTTCAGGCCAGTTATTTTACTTTAAGAGGGTTTGTGGTCTGCACTCTTGTGGGAGGAGAGGCTAGATTCTGCCCTTCTGAGCTGGGAATTTCTGGTTAAAGGCTTATTGCGTGTGCTTACTTGAACTGTTTCTTTCTGAAATCGGTACGCCTTGTTTGCTGTAGCATAGACTAGATTCAGGCTGGCTGGATCTTGCTTTGTTTGTATAACTTGTGCACTGATATAGGCCGTCTTTTTTGGAGAAGGTTTCTCTGTACCTTTGTGGCAGGACTGTGCAGTTAGAACTTGTCTGATTGAAGACTGCTGGAACAGGGCTCAGTTTTAAGCTTTTTAACTAGTTAATTGGGTAAAGTGTTGTTTTGATTGTATCTGCTCTATTTTCTGGAGAACAATATATATATATATATATATATATATATATATATATATATATATATATATATATACTTGTTTCTCGCCTTTCTGAACTAGTATAGTCCAGTTTTCATGTTATTGCTGAATCCAGGGCTGTGTTACAAGTTTCTGTGTTGCCATACCTTACTTGGATAGAAGGAAGTTTCTCTGTTCACCTGTGAGAGAAGGGAGCTTTGAGCAGGCTATCTGTCCCTGGAGGAGTGGTTTCAGCCCAGAAATTAGTAGTTTATTGGCCTTTTTGGGCTAAATTTGATTGTATCTGCTCTATTTTTTGAAAAAAAATATATACTTGTTTCCCGCCTTTCTGAACTAGTATAGTCCAATTTTCAGGTTATTGCTGAATCCAGGGCTGTATTACAAGTTACTGTGTTGCCATTACCTTACTTGGATAGAAGGTAGTTTCTCTGTTCACCTGTGAGAGAGGGGAGCTTTGAGCAGCCTATCTGTCCCTGGAGGAGTGGTTTCAGCCCAGAAGTTAGTAGTTTATTGGCCATTTTGGGCTAATTTCTATGTCTTTCACTTCCCTGCTAATAAAACCTCATTTGCACAGTTTTTACGCTTGTATTCCGCTCAGCAAGTGCCTTCCAGGTGTTCTGCAGTCTACAGCAGCAGAGAGACAAAAGAATGACTTTGGAGTGATTACGTATCACTTTTCTGCTTTTCTTGCTGTCTTAACTAATTCCGCCTAAAACGCCAGTTTTTTTAGCGAATCTGTGATTTAAAAAGTTTGTTATTGTATACAACTCCGCACAGCTCCTTGTGGTGTCCTGCAGAGTGATACAGGCAACAGAGAGTCCCAAGAGAGACTTTTCCAGATTTAAGTATTTTTTTTCTCTGTTTTTTTGCTCCGACTGCCTTTTCCCGCCTAAAAAGCGGATTTCTAACTGAGCTTTGCTTTAAAAAGTTTAAATTGCTTTTTACAGTTTTTGCACTTGTTTTATATCAATTTAAATCGTTTTTGTATTGTATAACTGTTGTAGGCTACACACTGTTTATAGCATTTACAGTGTTTTCTGTGTGTTTTTCTGCTGTTTCCTGAAAAAAAAAAAAAAAAAAAAAAAACTATTCTCTTTTCCCGCCTTTGCTGAACTAGATTAGTCCAGATTTCAGGTTTTGCTGAATTCCGGATTGTGGTATAGTTTCCTGTGTTGCCCATGTCCTTACTTGGATAGGGGGAAGCTTCTCTGTTCACCAGTGAGAGTGGGGAGCTTTGAGCAGCCCATCTCTCCCTGGAGGAGTGGTCTCTGCCCTGAAACTAGTAGCTTATTGGCCGTTTTGGGTCAATTCCTATCGCTTTCAGTTTCCCTGCTTTAAAAAACGCATTTGCGTGGTTTTGTGCCAGTATACAGCTCCGCACAGCTCCTCATGGTGTCCTGCAGAGTGATACAGGCAACAGAGAGACCCAAGAGAGACTTTTCCAGATTTAAGTATTTTTTTCTCTGTTTTTTTGCTCCGACTGCCTTTTCCCACCTAAAAAGCGAATTTCTAACTGATCTGTGCTTTAAAAAGTTTAAATTGCATTTGCCTTCTGCTTTTCACAGTTTTTGCACTTGTTTTATATCAATTTTAGTCGGTTTTGTATTTTATAACTGCTGTAGGCTACACACTAAAGTGCGCTAGCCTGTTTATAGCATTTACAGTGTTTTCTGTGTGTTTTTCTGCTGTTTCCTGAAAAAAATATATATGTATTCTCTTTTCCCACCTTTGCTGAACTAGATTAGTCCAGATTTCAGGTTTTGCTGAATTCCGACTGTGGTATAGTTTCCTGTGTTGCCCATATCTTTACTTGGATAGGAGGAAGCTTCTCTGTTCACCAGTGAGAGTGGGGAGCTTTGAGCAGCCTATCTGTCCCTGGAGGAGTGGTCTCAGCCCTGAAACTAGTAGCTTATTGGCCATTTTGGGTCAGTTTCTATCTCTTTCAGTTTCCCTGCTTTAAAACCTGCATTTGCGCAGTTTTGCACTATTTTGCGCATAGTGCAGCATCGGGCAGCACCGCTTAAACGGGTTTAAACTATTCCCGGTTCCACAAAGTCTGCTTTTCACTTTTTCCCTTAGAACTGCTCTAAATCTCAAAGTAAGCACTCTATTTTCATTCTAAAGCCCTGCAGTTGCTCGTATAAGTAATCTTATAAGTAAGCACTAATAAACTAAAGCACTACATCCTCTTATACTCCCTTTAAGTACTTGGCTCCCTATTGGTCATTTTTGATCAGTCAAAAAGTAGTTCCTTATACTATTCTGGCATGTCCAAAAGTCAGTTTTGGGTTTACTCTCCAGTCCCAGCTGGTGAATCTGGGAATCTTGAGGCAATGTTACAACTGCCTTATGTACACAGACCACCCTCTCCTCCTCCCAACAAGCTCAAATATATGTGAGAGATGGAACTATATAGCCAAACTGGAGGCTGAGCTCTCTCAACCCAGTACTGGCGCAGTCAGTCAGGCGGAGAAGGTAACCACACACACCACAAATACAGTCTCACATAGACCTATCACAACAGCAAACCAAACACATAAACACACAAAAACATACTCAAAGGCTCTAAATAAAAATCTGCCCAAGTAGCAGAGACCTCCAAAGCAGACATCCAAGCAACCGCTACCCCACAACAATACCCACGTATCACATAGTTCACAAAGTCACTTGTAATACGTGACTCTATTGTCAGACACACTGATGTCCCACTCACCAGGCTGAACAAGGAGAAGGTCACTGTAAGCTGCCTGTTGGGTGCCAGGATCCGCCACATAACACAAGCACTCAGGTTACTCCAAAGCAAGTACAAATATGACTCCATCATTGTCCATGCTGGTGTGAATGACCTGAGACGTACCTCCCTGGACTACATGAAAAGAGACATAGAGGAGCTCTCTGATCATGTAGCTCAGGCCGGTATGACCCTGACCTTGAGTAGCATCTTACCCTCACCAAGAATGATGCCACAGTATAAAGACAAAATGATCAATTTTAACAATTGGCTAAAGTATTGGTGTCATTCAAATGGGATCCAGTGTCTGTCAGCCTGGGATGACATGCTCAACAAGCCACGTTGCTTCGCTAGGGACGGCTTGCACCTGTCACCCCTGGGCTTTCGAATATTAGCTAAGGCTCTTGCCACCCCCATAGTGCCTTTTTTAGGCAAGGCTCAAAAGACAAACCCACCTCCATAGACAACACAAGGAAAAAGAAACTAAGGGTAATGCTGCTCAATGCCAGAAGTCTAAACCTCAAGATGCACGCACTCGAGGCCCTCCTCAGTATGGAGAATATCGATATCTGTGCAGTAACAGAAACCTGGTTCAGGGCTCCAGAGAGCACCCCAGTGCTACCAGGTTATACCTCATACCATGCTTTTCGGCCCCAAAACTCGGACCGAACCACAAAAGGAGGGGGAGTATCGATATTCATCAAAGATACCCACACCTCAAGGTTAGTGGCACTGCACGAAGCATCGGAGACCATCCATGTGCAGCTAACAGTGGGCAAAACTGCCTTTCAGTTTGTAGCCTGCTACAGATCACCCTTCCAAACTCAGGAACCCCACTCAACTTTCCTGAGAACACTGGAGAATATGAAGGTCTCTCCAAACACCATCATATTGGGTGACTTCAACTACCCAAACATAGACTGGGAGCACTACTCAAGCACCAACACCCTCGCCCAACGGTTCCTAGAATTTATAAACTCAAATGCTATGGAACAACTTATCATCACTCCCACAAGAGGGAAAACATATTGGACCTAATCATCACCAACATGGGGACTCTATGTTCCATACCAGAGGTATACCCCTCATTGGTAAGATCTGACCATAAATTAATCTCACTGGACAGCCATACCCCATCCCCACCCCCAGCCAAGGAAACCACGGTGAAGAACTTCTCAAAAGCAAACTTCACACTTCTCAAAACTGAGGTGGAATCCTTCAAAGTCCCCGGGCCAGTGGAAAATACGGCCCAAACTGCAGATTCCTTTACAAACGCATTCTATGGACACCTACAGGAATTCATAGATCGTGCTATCCCAAATAAAACCAAGACTCACTCCTCCAAAGGCAGGAGACCTGTCTGGTGGACCCCAGCCATAAATAAGGTATACAACAGAAGGAGGAAGCTACTACACGATATAGAAAAATCCCAAAAAAGGAAGGCATCTCTGATCAGTACTAGCAAGAAACTATGATCCCTCATAAAATAATCTAAGGCCAGCTTCGAAAGAAAAATTGCACAAGACGCTAAAGATAATCACAAGGCCTTCTTTAGTTATGTCAGGAACCTGGGTGGCAACTACCAGATATGCTCTGAGTTAGTGCAAAATGACAAAAAATACACTGAACCCACAGACATTGCCAACATCCTGGCAGACAGGTTCAGTGCAAACTCCCCCCCTTCCCCCCAAAAGAGCAAATGTCTATCCCAACAGAGTGTAGCCTCCCTGACATCACAGATGCACAGGTGAGAGCTGCCCTCTCCAAAGCAAAAAACACAGCATCAATGGGACCGGACAGTGTCCCGGTCTGCGTCTTACATGAGCTCCAAGAAGAACTGAACCCTCACATAAAGTCACTGTTCAGTCTCTGCCTTACTGCAGGATATGTACCCAAGGAATGGCGTACAGCAACAGTGGTCCCACTCCACAAAGGTGGTGCCACAACGGACCCCGGAAACTATCGCCCTATAAGCCTGACTAGCCTGGGCTGCAAAGCTATGGAGCATATCATCATAGACCTCATAAACAAAGACATTGGGAACCTCTAAACACTGGATCCTACCCAATTCAGCTTTGTTAAGGGCAGATCTTGCCTCTTGAACCTGGTCGACTTCTTTGAAACAGTCACCAAGGCCATAGATGAAGGGAAGGTAGTCCACACAGCCTACCTGGATCTCGCAAAAGCCTTCAACACAATACCCCACTAGGGCTTAAATATCAACCTCTATGTCACAAGATGGGTTGCAAACTGGCTCAGGGACAGAACCCACATGGTCAGAATTGCAGGTGCCATGTCAGACTCTAAACCAGTTACAAGTGGCGTCCCACAAGGCTCAGTTCTGTGACTTCTCTTGTTCGGTATATATTTCTCTGAGGTACAGGCTAACACGGGAGGACCGTGGCTGACCAAGTTCGCAGATGACTGCAAACTGGGTGCCATAATCGACTCGCCGACTGACACAAGCATCCTCCAAAAGGGTCTCACAGAAACGGATAACTGGTGCCAGAGCCATGGCCTAAAACTAAATGCCAAAAAGTACATAGTCATCCCCTTTGGGAAAAACAAAGTGCCCACAAATTACCACATAGGTGGTAATCCATTAAGTATGGAAGAAGTAATTAGGGATTTGGGGACCCAAGTAGATAGCAATCTCTCCTTTGACAATCACATTGCCAAAGTGGCTAGAAAGACCTTCTATATAACCCACCTTATCACGAAAGGGTTCACATCTAGATCAAGAGAGGTCATTGTGCCCCTGTACTCATCACTCATCAAGCCCATAATTGAATACAATGCCCCATTTGGGATGTACCTTACCCGACACCTGCAGCAACTGGAAAGACCCCAAAAGTACCTCACCAAGAGGATCAAGGGACTCAAACTGATGCCCTATGCAGTTAGGCTAAAGAAACTCCAGCTCTACTCAGTTGCTTACCGCCTACTCAGAGGCGATCTGTGCCTGACATATAAAGCCATGTCCAAACCAGTATTAATGGACATGCTCCACCTCAGGAAATCCAAATCCCTTAGAGGTACATGCTCCAGGGACTTAAACCTCAGCACAGAAATAAATAGGACATGCTGGAGGGACAGATTCATATCCCAGAGATTTCCCTCACTCTGGAACAAAATCCCAATCCATGTTAGGCAGAGCCCCTCAATGACCCTCTTCAAGACAAATCTTGACGAGTGGATGGGAGATCGTAGGTTTACCCCTGGGATCTCTTCTGTGTCCCTACTAGACAGAGGCACAGTAAACTAACCTTAAAAGGACTATCTTCTGTGACCTACTATACAGAGGCACAGTCAACTAATCTAAAAGGGTGGCGAAAGCCAAACACACTCTGGCTAGGCTTATAAATGCCCTAGGGCAGATAGCCTAGTATCAACCTATGAACCTATGACACCTGCTTTCTGTTCTGGTGGTGAGTTTCTGGCATCAGAGCAGTGGGCTTGCAAGAACTGTGGGTCGTCTTGAGCTGAGATCTTCATCGGCTGTGGTACCCGAATAACCATTCCAACATTACATAACCAACCAAGCGTTAAAAATAATTACAAAAAGAAATACATTCCAAAAACAATCCAAGCATACCAGATAATGTACTGAGCACACCAGATATTTTATTTAGTGATTTTGTCTTCGATATTACCAAGACTTCTTTGGAATCAGAATAAAAGTACATTGCAATACCTGTTTGATATAATATATATCTATCAAGTCACATGATAGATCACATTAAAACATTAAACCTGGTTATTAAAGGTTAATGAAATACCAATAAAAATAAAACATGATACAAAGCCAGTGATACATGGTAAAAAAACATTTTTAAAAATAGTAAATAGTGTGAGCAGTAGCTTAAAATTTCCTTAACCTCCTGCTTAAAGAAACCCTCAGTATTAACTGTCTCATTTAACCCTGGGTCACAATCAGATCATAGGTTTCCACGGGTCTATATTAGAAAACAGACTGTTTAGGTGATCAAACACCTAAACATTGATCTTCTAATATCGAACCGCACAATGTCAAACGTCCCAGGGAAACACGTCCCTCGGCCATAACACAAAAAAAAAAATACTTTACATCTAAAGTAAGTGGGGAGCTTCACCCCCACCCCCACCCCCCCTGACAATAGGGGGCTGTGCCCCTCACACCCCCCTAACTAAATATACTAACTCCGAGATCACTCAGCAGTAGGGAAATAGCAAACTCTGGCGAATGGCCAAGGGAAATCTTTCCCTGCATTAAATCGGTTGTTCACCGTTTTTTGCTTTCAATATTAGAAGATCAATGTTTAGGTGTTCGATCACCTAAACATTTGGTCTTCTAATATAGACCCGGTTTCCACTCTGTTTCTTTAATTTCTAACTTGTTCTTAAAATCTTCTCATCTTAACTCAATTAATAAATGGTCTATTACAAAAAAATAAAAATTGTTTGCATCCTTTGCAACTCTGGATATGTTTGTATAAAGCATTTCTAGTGTTTCCCAGCTTGATAGCATACAAATGTTCTTTTAAACTCTTAGCCAATGTTCTAGCAGTCACTCTTACATAAAAAGCTGGACATCCTGAACATCTGGCAATATAAACAACCTTAAAGAATTTGCAGCTGTATCTAGAAGAACCACCATAAGATCTGATGTTGCCTTTTCTGTCTAGGATCAACCTGTGGGTTGTCAGATCTGACTCTGATTTGATACCACCTGATTTCCAAAGACTTCAGCCTATTGGACTCTGCCTCCTTTACACATAATTCCCTGTTCCACCAGAGCTACTTCAGATCTAGTTTGCCGCCATTCTGGACAGCAGCTCAGTTGTGTGCTCCATTGAGTATATCCTTTTTCTAGCAATGTTTTGAGAATGTTAGCTTCCTCTAAAGGTTTTAAAACATGTATTGCATGTGGGCATAAGCTCCCATTTCAGGACATCCATGAGCGGTGACTCCATCTCCAGATACCCTTATTTACCTGGTGTCCTGGAAGGTGTGGAAGAAGCCTGATATGGTGGAACTGCTTCACAAGAAGCCTGACAAGATCCTCACCCCTCTCAATGATCAGCAGTACTGAAGTAAGTGTCCTGCCACAGATGCAATCGTAGTGGCAGTGACCACAAAGAAGGACATTTCTGAAGAGAGTTCCTTGGTCCATCCTCTGAACAGATAGTCTCGGGTATTGAACCATTTGGAGAAGCACTTCTACATCTCAGCCATATTCACACTGAGGGTGTTAAAACTATCCAGCTCACTTGGCCAGACTTCATTGAGACATTGTGCCTGAAGTGTCAAGAGTGGTTAAGACACATCAGACTCTGGATTCCCAGAAGACTCTGCTGTCCATCCTGCAATCCATTGCTAGCACATGCATGCATTTGCACATCTGATGGCACATCCTGGGCAGCCGGTACCAAAATCTCTGTGTGTCACCATGCTTGGATGAGATAGTGTGACTTTCTGGGCTGCTTTAAGGTAACCTTTATGAATGCCCCATTTGATGGCTCATCACTTTTCAGGCTGATGGTTCAAGACACTTTAACCACGAGTGAACAAGATGGAAAGACACTGTCTGCTGTAGGAGTTCATTTTGCTAGCCCTCAATGGACCTTTTCTTGGAACCAGAAGGGGAAAATTGTTCTTTTTCAAGAAATCACAGCAGTCATTTCAAGAAGCTCCTTTTTAAGGTTCCCCCTGTGGCAGGGAGGCAACCACAATAAACACCACTCTAGTGGCAGGGATGGTCTGCTGAACCAGGACTTCCATGGAGGCTTCTCCAGGATGCCCTTTCAATGACTCTGATGGGTTGCCCAACTGTCCTGCTCTTTAGACAGTCTGGATTCAACTGGATGTACACCTGCAAACTTGGGAGGCCATCATCACCTGGGCTGCATGGGTGTTAGGAGTCATATCCAGAGGCTATTCATTTAAATTTTTACAAGTTCCAAGTATAAATCTGATACAGCTTCCAGACATGCCACTCCATCACAGAAGAGAGGCAGCCATCGAAATTTAGAAGCTGCTAGCAGATCGAGTCATCTAAGAGACCCCATCAGACCAGTGGAGGTCTGTGGTCTACTCAAGGTTCTTTTTAGTTATGAAGAAAAACAAGACCTCAGGCTAATCCTGGATTTGAGTAAGTTGAATCAGTTTGTGAAGCAGACCAAGTTCTGGATGGTCACAGTGCAGTCTATTCTGCCTCATTTGAGGAAGGATGACTGGATGTGCTTGATCGATCTCATGGACACTTACTGTCATATAAAGCTTGCAAGACAGTCCAAGAGATTTCTGCAGTTCATCTGAGGACAATCATTATGAGTTCAGAGTGCTGACATTCAGTCTCACCACTGCACCACGGTGTTCACCAAGTGTATGGCAGTAGTAGCAGTTTGTCTTAGGTTGCAGGGCTTCCAGGTCTTTCACTACCTTATTGATTGGCTGCTAACCACCCCCATGAGAGCATCCTTAGTCAGGGCCAGGGACAAATTATTCCATATGTGCTGTTCCTTATGGATCACAGTCAACTATCAAAAGTCCAGTCTCCTTCCCTTTCAGAACCTAGAGTTTATAGATTGCCTTTGCACACCGTCTCCCAGATTACAAAGCTTCCAGATTTTAGAATATCGAACTTTCGGTGTCTGGCAGACTCCTTGCTTTCTTACAGGAATCCTCCAGCGTATTTTCTTTTCAGGCACTTGGACCACAAGGTGGCCACCATCTGTATAGTTCCCTTGGTCAGGTATTACATGAGGGTGCTACACTGGACTGTGGAGGCATAGCAGTAGTACTTAACTCATCCATTGGATTTTTCTGTTTTTCTGACCAGTGTTTCTTGAGATGAGATCAAATGGTGATTGATGTCTCTCTTGGTGTCCACTGGGAGACTGTTCACCCCCCCCCCCTTAGGGCACAGTTACAACGGATGGCTCTTTTCTGGGGTGGGGTATTTTGAAAGGAGGACTATCCAGGGGACCTGGTCTGCTACCGAGGCCAACCTGCACATCATTGTTTTGGAGATGAGGTGGTCCTGCTCACATTGCAGGGTTTTCAGGATGTATTCCTCAAGGGTGTGATTTCTGTCCAGATGGATAATATGCCAGTGGTCTGGTACCTGTCAGGAGGCCATGAAGGTGTGGCAGTGGGTGAATTTGTCTTTGCAGTTTCTGACTGAATTGCACATCCTGGGGAAATCCAACATCTTAGCAGACAGTTTCAGCAGGAATGTTGTCCTTCCTAATGCGTGGTCTCTAAATCTGAGGGTTGCTCTCCAGATTTTTCAGGGGCTGCAGCACACCATGTTGCAACCTGTTTGCATCCCCTTCCAATACCAAATGCAGTAGCTATTATGCCATACTACCCCCTCAGGGACAGTCTCCTAGGGATGCTGTTCTGTATGCTTGTCACCCCCAGGTCTTCTATGTGTATATCCTCTGTCTCCATTAATAATAAAGTTTCTTCAGGAAGTGGCCAGTTGCAGAGTGACTGTAATCCTACTTCCTCCCTTATGTCTTCACCAGTTGTGGTTCCCCTTTTTTTGGCCTCTTTTAAAGTATCCGTCTTGGGTCCTGGATCCCATTCTGGATCTGATTTCTCACCTGGATCCACCCAATCTTGGGACAGTGATGTTAACAGCAAGATTTCTCCAATTCCCTTGATGGCCAGGAATCTCAAGATATCAGACAGAGTCATACACATTTTAACTTCTTCTTAGATTCATAGATTCAAAGATTAGTACTAAGCTAATTGCTCTTGTGAGCCTTTTTAAGCCTAACCAATTATCCCTTGTGAGACTCAAACCCTGCACCTTGTGTTTGTAAGGCAAACAACCTTAACTATTAGACCACCCTCCCAACCGGAAAGAGAATGTCTACTCTTTAGGTGTATGCTAGTAAGTGGGAGCACTTTACTTTATGGGCTAAGACCCAGGGCTTGGATCCTTTTTTAGTACCATTGGAGACCATCTTGGACTTTCTCGTGGATTTGTTTAACTCGGCTAACAGTTATTCTACTGTTAAACTGCAACTGGCAGCTATATCCAATAGGGATAATGTGCCATTGGCTGCTGTTAAGATCTTGAAGGCTTTTCTCAAAGGAACCTTTTTGCTTTGCCATCCTGTCTGAGACCCTATCCCACCTTTGGACTTGCCTTTCACGCTCCAGGTGCTGGCAACACCTCCTTTGAGCCCTCTGCTATTGTTGATTTGAAGTTGTCTTGGAAGACTGTCAGAGCTGTAGGCCCTCTCTTCAGTCCTCCATATTTAGTCTTTCATTGAGACAGAGTGTCCCACAAAAGATACTGGTTTTCCGCCTAAGATGGTATCAGAGAATAATTTGAACTAGTCCATTCATCTGACAGTTTTTTTTTTTTTTTCGATTTCTCCAACAGGGGAAGATATCTGGTGCATTGTCTTGATGTCTAGAGCCAACTGAGATTTTATTTGGACAGCATAAAGTCCATGAGAAAATCTAACCAGTCATTTGTTTCCTTTTCTAAGACTACCAGGGATGTGCCTGTATGTATGATTGTATTTCCTTTGGGTATAGTTTACAGGGGGAAATCTTTTCTTCCCAAACCCAAAGGTCATTCTATTACTTCTACAGTTTTTTTTCTGCATAGTTGCTTTGGATGACATCTGCACAGCCACTACTTGGGTGGGCCATGATACGCTCATATCACACTACAAACTGGATATCCAGTTGAGGTGTAGAGCTTTGTTTGGTTCCATCATAATGGACAATATTCTTCCGTGTGGCCACCCTAGGGTGTTATGTGGCTGGGGACTCTTTCTCACAGGTTGAACCCAGATCGAAAGACAAGAAAGTTATATACTCACTATAAAGATACATCCGTGTTGTCTGTTTCTGTCTGATTCAACCTTCTGCACCTCCTGCCTCTGCCTTTGTGGCAATTTCCTTTTTCAAGAGATGACTGAGCCAGGGATACTGCTTCTTCTCTCTTCTTGGGGGTTCTTAGTCTCTTGATTTCTCCCTTGGGGGCTAGGTCCTGTATTTTATATGAAAGAGGGAGCAAACTCAATCTGAGGTAGCTCTGGTGGAGCAGGGGGTTATGGGAAGAGGAGCCAGGGTCCATTGGGCTAAAACCTTTGGAAGATGACCAGCATCAGATCCAAGTTGGATCGGACAACACACAGGTTGAACCAGATGGAAAAAGACAACACAGTTCTATCATTATGGTGAGTACATAACTTTCATTTTTATCCATCTGTTCAAAATTTTTATATGGTCTTTCAAATATGTACCTGTATAGATGTCACAACTGCCACACTTGTATGTACGTTTTGCTTTATCTGTTTTATGTAGTTCAGCTCAAGTGCTGTCATGTTGTAATATTTCTTTGATGTTAGCACTGGTTGCCTGAGCATAGGTGGAAAACATACATCCCTCTTCTCTAAAGTCTTATCTGCCACTTTTGATCCCCTCGTTTTAGACATAATAACAATGAAGTTGACCTCTTGTAAGAAATCGCCAAATCTGGTGGTAAGTCTGGAGGCAGTAATGAACTATCCTCTAGGAATATTTTTCTTTATGAAGGTGGGATGATTGCTCCTAAAGTGTAAATAGCAATTAGAAAATGTGTTTTTCCTATAAATCCTACTTTCAAAAGCAGTAGTTAGGATGATCCAGCTCAATAGTTTGTTTCTAAAAAGTTTACTTTAAATTCTGCTTCACCCAAAGTGAACTTAAAAAAAAACTAGTAGACTTGTTCAACTATTTCAGTAACATTTTACAATATTGCTGTGTACATTTAAAAGAAATCACCCATAAGCATCCTATAAACCAAAATCATACAGAAGCAGTCACATTCCTGTAATATATTGGTCTCCCACCAACTTAACACCAAATTGGTAAATGCAGGTGCCATTGATGATCCCATGCTCACCCCACAAGTCTATTGGTAAAACTTTTTGTTGAAAATAAAAAAAATCACTCTGAAGTAGTTTACTTCATTTGGTCTTCAACCTGTGGGATCCCAGATCCGTATCGGATCTCAGCCGGCAATTTCACTAGCATCTGCTCCGAGCTCCAAGTTCCTCCCCTTACTCAAAATACACTTCCTCTGCCTTTCAACCCCCAGATCTTGTTTGCCGCAGCTTGCTGAAGCATCGTGATCTCCTGAGCTCTGAGTAGTGAGTGGGTTTTCTGCTTTTAAGCAGCTTTTTTTTTTTTTCTGAAATATTAGTATAAGTGTTTAGTGTAGATTCCCTCTTCTCCTCCCCTCACTGGTGCGTTGTGTAATAGAACCTTTTTTGTTGTTTAGAATTAGTTTGTTAGTGTGCTTTGCTTCCCCTACCCCCTCGGTGTGTTCTGTGTGACTTGAGTTTGTGGTGAGTGGTCTAAGTGGGAAAACTGGTAATTTTTTCTCTCCTTATTCCCTTCTCTAGTTTCAGTGGCTTGGATAGAAGCATGGCTGATAAGCCTGAGTTCAAAAGGTTCACTGAGTGTGGCCATAAATTGTCTCCTACAGATGGCCACACTCTTTGTGTAATGTGCTTGGGCATTCCCCATCTGAATGCTGATTGCTCTATATGTGCAGGTTTTAACCCACATGCTATCAAGGACAGGAAGGCTAAGTTGGCCCTGAAAAGCCTTCTTCCCACTTCTGAGGCGGTTGCCTCGTCCTCGGTTTTGGTCATCAGCGGCTGCTGTGGCCACCTCTCCTTCCTCTTTTGCCCTTGCTTCTCCTCCCTCTCAGGCTGGGACTCAACCTCCCATTTTAAAGCCTGTGGAAGTGGAGTGGAAAAGGGGCAGAGAGATGGAGAGAGAGCCAAAATCTCACAGACCAGACAAACGTAAGAGGTCCTCGGACCTACCTTCTCCCACAAAAGTCAGCCTAGGATCTGTGACTCCCCTCGGCTCCGATCTCCGAGATTTTCCCCAGACCCGGAGGAGACACGTTCTCCATCTAGGGCCTCGGTTCCTCGACCTGCCAGGTTGGAGTCCATGGCCTCATCGAGATCCACGCATAGCTTATCAGAAGTTGACATGTATAAAATGATGAGGAGGTTCATACATACTCAGATCCAGATGGTGGTCTTGCCAGCCCTCTCTCCCCCTGGAGGGGGGAGCTCGCTTCCTTTTTTCACACCGATTTCTCCTTCTCCGATCTGTCCACCGGGTTCGGAGTACTCAGATCCATGGATGGCCTTAGTCAGGGGGTCGGCGCCGATGGTACCTTCTTCCTCAATGCCGACAGCTGCCTGGAGCATGTCAGATCCGACCAATTCAGATCCAAGCGGCTCTCAGAGACGGAGCTTGGGTGTTGGATCTGAGGGAGCAGAACTTTTTTCACTGGCTCCGGCATTGTCCGGCTAAGTTTCCTCCCTCGGAGCTTCGTCCACTTTGGGCCCGGCTCCTATTCTCATGTTGGATCCGGGAAGACCGACTTCCTTATTGGTTCCCCAGGAGGTTCATTCTCCCTCGGCTTTCAACATGGTAGAAAGGGTTCTCTCCACTACATCGAGACCTTTGACTATCCCCTCAGATTCCACCCCAACCCCCTCAGCTCTATCTATGAATCCCATCATTTTACCAGAAAGAAAGTCCGTGCTTGAGGAGCCTTAGATGGTTCCCCCTGAGGAACAAGTGGCTTGCGAGTTACTCCCCGGAGAGCCTCACCTGAGACATGCCTCGCAAGCATACGTGTAAGAGGAAGCACTTGGACTCCCCCGAGTCCCTCACCGAGGACACAGATTTGGATGATGGGGAATGTTCCCCCAGGTCACCTCCCAAGGATGTCTCCTTTGGATACATCATGGAAATCCTTCACCAACTGGGAAGTTGGTTCGCCCCCAAACCTTCTTCTGACAAGTCCATGTTCCTGGAGGTTTTCGGCATGGGTCCTTCTACTTCCTGGGTTTCACCTCCCAAAGATCCCCTGATAGACCCGGTCACCTCGCGGGCTTGGAAGGAGCCAGACACCATGGAACCTATCCCTAAATATCCTGATAAGATCTTAAGTCCACCATCAGATAGACCAGCATGGAACAAGAGCTCCCCGTAGACACTATGGTGGTAGCAGCAGCCACAAAGAAGGAGCTAGCCCAAGAGAGTTTCTCGATTCAACCTCCTGACCAAAAGTCACAGATGATGGACTACTTAGGGAAGTGGGTTTATGCATCAGCAACTTTTTCCATTAGGGCGCTGAATTACCTGGCTCACGTCATGCGACTCCAGCGTGACCTGGTCAAGGAGCTGGCTGAGAATCCCCCTAAGTCCATGTCGCAGTAGGACAGGGACTCGTTCTCCATGAGGATGGCCACTTTGAAAGCAGTCTCCAACACATCCATGCGACTCCTCCCACATGCTACTGAAGTAGTGGCTAGGACGTGTGGGTTGAGCGTGTACATGAAGCACAATGCCTGGCTCAGACTATGTCAGTTTTTGGAACCTTTCAAGTCATCCTTTGCCATTGCCCCTTATGACGGCTCTACTCTCTTTGGTACGACCTTCAAAAAGACTTTAGTCCAGAGTGAGAAGGACGGAAAGACACTGTCTGCCATTGGAATCCACTTCTCAAACCCTCAAAGATCCTTTTCCTGGAATCAGAGAGGGCAAAAGAAGATGTGGTTCTGGAAGTCACAGTAGTCCCGGGATACTTAGGGTTCTTCTTCCCCCAGAGGCAGAGTGGGACAGAATGGATGCCAGCCCAGAGGCAGAGGGGGTCTGAAGAATTTTGGGTCAAGAGAACCTTTCTCAGACAGGCCTGGGCAGCAACCCTGAGGGACTGCCCGACTGCTCTACTCTGGAGGCAGTTGGGGGAATGATTGTCATTGCACCTGGCGGCATGGGAATCCATAACATCAGACCGCTGGGTGCTTCAGATCATATCCAGATGATACTGTATCCCCCTTTGTGGTTCCTCCCAAACCTCCCAAACACCTCCCAGATGTACCACCCACACAAAGGGAGGCAGCAGCACAGGAAATCTCCAAGCTACTAGAAAAATGAGCCATTAAGCCTGTCCCACCAGATCAGTCCAGATCGGGCTTCTACTCCAGGTTCTTTTTGGTGCCAAAGAAAATGTGGGACTTAAGGCCCATTCTGGACCTATCTACCCTGCACCTATCAGTTGCCAAAGAAAATTTCCGGATGGTCACACTACAGTCCATCATGCCGTTCCTGCAAGAGAGTGACTGGATGTGCTCATTAGACCTCCAGGATGCCTACTATCACATAAAGATGCACAGAAGCTCCAAGAGGTTCCTCCGCTTCCAGCTAGGAATCAATTGTTACCAATTCTGAGCCCTACCCTTTGGTCTCACCACAGTCCCCAGGGTGTTCACCAAAGTGATGGCGGTAGTAGTGGCTCACCTGAGGCTTCAGGGGATTCAGGTATTCCTGTACCTGGACGATTGGCTCCTCACTGCTCCCATGAGGCGTCTACTTTCTCAAACCAGGGATTATTTCTTAAAGCTTGCTCTGCATTTGAGGATCACAATCAACACATCCAAATCACTTCTAAATCCTGTCCAGGTGATAGACTACATTGGGGCAAGGATAGACACCTTACAATGCAAAATCTTCCTGACCTCGGAGAGAGTACAAAACCTGAGGATGCATGTCTCTCTGATCTACCGTTCTCATCTCCCACTGGCAGAACCAGTGTTGAGGGCCTAAGGTTTAATGGCAGTGACCATAATACTTCTTCCATGTGCCCAGTTACATATAAGAATTCTACAGTGGACACTAGCTGTACAATGGTCCCTGTTGGAACTTCCATTATCGTATCCAATACAACTCAGTTGAGTCTGTTGGTTGTTCCTTCTGTGGTGGATGTGCTCTCCAGAGATCTTGGAAGGACCACCCTTTGTTTCAGCCCCTGTCCAAGCCACAGTGACTACAGACACCTCCCAACTTGGGTGGAGGGGGGTCATTGTTCGGGCAGGACAGTCCAAGGCCTGTGGTCCCCTGTACAGACCAGCTTGCACATAAACATTCCAGAGATGAGGGTGGTCCTTTTGTCATTGCAGGGCCTTCATGCGTTTCTTCCTCTGGGAACAATTGCAATTCAGTCAGACAACATGTCAGTGGTCTGGTACATCAACAAACAGGGAGGGACCAGATCTTACCCCTTTGTTGCAAGGCCATGAGAGTGTGGGAATGGGCGATCTCCACCAATCGCTTTATCATAGCAATGCACATTCTGGGATGGTCCAACATTCTAACAGACAAGTTAAGTTGGACAATTCTGATGCCTTATGAGTGGTCTCTGAATCTTTCACTAGCAGAGCAGATCTTGCTGGAGTGGGGTCAGCCTTGCTGTGATCTCTTCACATCTCCTTCCAACGCAAAGTGCAGTGAGTGTTTTGCTCTGAACCCCCTGCCGGGGGAGTCCTCCAGAGATGCTCTAGTCCATGCTTGGCCTCTCAGTCTTCTGTATGCTTACCCTCCAGTATCTCTTATTCTGAGGTTTCTACAAAAAACTCGTCGACTGGGGAGCAAAGTGATCCTCATTGCCCCATTTTGGCTTCACCAGGTATGGTTTCCATTCCTTTGGTCTCATCTTCTGTCTCCGTCCTGGATCTTGGATCCCATTCAGGATCTGATTTCACACCCATCAGGGGTTCCTCATCTGAACCGGGACAGTTTGAAGCTCACAGCTTGGCTGCTCCAGTTCCCATGATTGCTAGGACTCCTCCTGGATTATCCTCTTCAGTTAGGTCTATTCTGGTGGTTGCTCATAAGTCTTCAGCCAGGAAGGTTTACCGCAGCAAATGGAAATGTTTTTCTTTTTGGGCTTCTCATAGGAGTTTAGACCCTTTCACGACTCCTATTTCTGCCATTCTTGATTTCCTAGCCAGTATTTTTCAACAGGGAGCTAGTTCTTCTACTATCAAAGCTCAGTTGGCTGCCATTTCTCATTTTCATGTGGGTGAGAATTCTACCTTACTGGCCTCCTCCAGACTGTGTAAAGCCTTTATCAAAGGGACCTTTCTGTTACGCCCCCGGTCAAGGATCCTGTTCCCCCATGGGACCTTATTATGGTTCTTCAAGCTTTAGCTGCTCCGCCTTTTGAATCTTCTGCAACCACAGATCTAAAATTCTTATCTTGGAAAAGAGCATTCCTGGTGGCTATCACATCTGCTAAAAGGGTTTTAGAACTACAAGCTTTGTCCATCAAAGTTCCATATATGATTTTCCAGAAAGATAGGGTTTCCCTTCGGACCAATCCGTCCTTTCTTCCTAAGGTGGCATCACAATTTAATATCAACCAGACCATTAATTTACCTGTGTAACTTTGCTAACAAAATGGAATACAAACTCCACTTGTTGGATGTTCATAGACAGTTACGATTTTACTTACACAGGACCAAAAACTTCTGTAAATCCGATCAGCTGTTTGTGTCCTTCTCTAAACCCTTTTTGGGTAAGCTTATCTCCAAGGTTACTTTTGCTAGGTGGATTTCCTCATGCATCCTTCAGGTCTATGAGGATGTTCATAGACAGTTACGATTTTACTTACACAGGACCAAAAACTTCTGTAAATCCGATCAGCTGTTTGTGTCCTTCTCTAAACCCTTTTTGGGTAAGCTTATCTCCAAGGTTACTTTTGCTAGGTGGATTTCCTCATGCATCCTTCAGGTCTATGAGGACAAAGGTATGTCTCCTCTGGGTCAGGTGAAAGCTCATTCCACTAGGTCCATGGCTACTTCTGCGGCCTTTTGGTCTACAGTCTCATTGGATGATATTTGTTCTGCAGCTACTTGGTCCTCATCTCATACCTTTATTTCTCACTATAAATTGGATTTGACTTCTAGAAGGAGAACATCCTTTGGTTATGTGGCGCTCCGGAATATCCTTCCATGAGGGCCATCCAGGAGTTTAGTAGCTGGGGACTCTGTCCCACAGGTTGAAGATCAAATGAAGTAAACTACGTCAGATAAAGAAGTTATGAATTCACCATAACGTTCCATCTGAGTAGTTCTACTTCATTTGTCTTCAACCATCCCTCCCTCCTTCCCCCGACCTTGTCATATGAACAGCCTGCGGGCTGCAGTTGTAGGCCATAAAGTATTTTTCAGGTCGGGTTATCAGTATAAGGGTCAGCAAACTCGATCTGGAGGTTGGAAGGTAGTGGAGGTGTATTATGGGTAAGGGGAGGAGCTCGGAGCAGATGCTAGTGAAATTGCTGGCTCGGATCCGATGTGGATCGGGGATCCCACAGGTTGAAGACAAATGAAGTAGAACTACTCAGATGGAATGTTATGGTGAGTACATAACTTCTTTTTTTCTAAAATGAGTCCTAACAATTTACAACATGAATTAATTTTCTCATTGGTAAAAGCTGTGTATGTAATTAAAAACAATGTAATAAATTCAGCTGCTTCGATTTGTGTTATACTTGTAAACAAAGATTCAATGTCAACAGTGATTAACATGGCCTTCTCACCTGATATTTGGTCCTCCCTCAATTTATCCAAAAATCCAAGATCCTTAACATAAGAAGGCAACTTTTGTACAGCTTAATTTAAAACTCTGTGCAAGTACAAATACATTTCTTCAGTAATACTTCCTGAGGCTATAACGGCAGGCCTGAAATGTTGCTTGTTCACATCTTTGTGAATTTTGGAAATGCTGAAAAGAATACAATTCTATGATTTTTCTACAGTAAGGAACTTAAACAAGATAGGGTCAATAGAACTATTAACAACTATATCATAGAAAATAGAAATACTGCTGAGATACCTTTTATAAATTTCTACCGTAGAAACAATTTGATATTTAAAGTTGTTAATTAACAAGTTCTCTACTGAAACAATATAATCAGTTTGGTACATAACCATCATTCCCAGTCCTTTGTCATCTCTCATGAACTTTAATTTCCCTTGTTGACTTGAATCATGTAATGCCTTTCTTTCCTGTTGGTTTAAAATAACATATGTGAAGTTGTTCAATCTCACCGTTCATTCTTTACTGATGGATTCGGAGCAAATCCCTCGGCTCAGATATGACGAATTGTAAAGCTCGAGGTCTTCAAATAGCTCGAGGCCAAGTCCCTATCCCATGACGCACCTGGAATTACCTCAGATATAGTTTGCCGCTACAATAGATCGGAGGTTCTGCATTAGCTCGGGCCAGTAAAATTGTTTTTCTACTTATTTCTTACTTACATTTACATAGTTTAAATAGCTTAGGTAGTTTATTAAAGCTCTTACAGCTTTATACTGTGTGTTATTGTACTTTAGTCCTTTCCCTTAGTCTGTTTAAAAATTCTTTCTAGTTAGCCTCTCATTTTAGGCCTAGTTTAAACTCTTCGCTAATCAGTAGAGTGTGCTTAGTCAGTGACCTTTGGCACTATTTTGCTAAAAACGTTTTAGTGTGTAGTTTTTCTGTGTAGTGTATTTAGCCTTCAGTTTGTTTAGGAAAAGCTTACATTTATAATTACTGTTAGAGTTTTATCATTAACAGTAAATGTTAAGTTGTCTATCTCGCCTTCATTCTTGCTGGATGGGTTCGGAGCCGACCTCGGCTCCGACTCGGCCACTCTAAAAGCTCGAGAGTTGGTTCCACCGGCTCGAGGCTCCCCTTATATCCCACAATGCTAGGCGAGAGTTACCTCAGATCTCGTTTGCCGCTACAGCTTCGAGGTTGGTTGCTTCTACCGGTTCCTGGTGAGTGTTAGCTTTTTATACTAAAAAGTTATTCTTTTTTCCCCTTTTAACCTTAATTCTTCACAAATTAGTGTAGAATATAGTTTTTATCCCGACCCTATTTTTTCCCCGTTTTCTCTTTAAAAGAACCGCTGGTTCTTCCCTTGGGCCTTTGGCCTTCCCTTCCTTAGGGTGTGTTTGTGTAGTTTCTTAACTTTTTGTGTATAATTTCTAGTATTTTTACTAAAATTGTTAATTATTTTAGTATTAATAATTTTTCTGACAGGGTGTAACTGTGTGTTTGGTGTGTGTTAGTGTACACCTGTCAGTTAGGATAATGTCAAAGGAAGCAAAGGTCTCTGGATTCAAGAAGTGTGATGCGTGCTGTCAGAAAATGTCTCTGACAGACGCTCACACTTCTTGTGTCTACTGTCTGGGGCCTTTGCACCTGCAGGACTCCTGTGCTGTGTGCCATGGCTTCAGCCCCAGGGTCCTGCAGGAGAAAAACAAGTTAATTTTGAGAGGCTTGTTAAAACCAGAGGATTCCCTGTCAGTTTCAACAGGAAACCCTCTAAGGCATCGAGGTCTTCGGCCGCTTCTGAGCCGAGACCTCAGGTTGTTCAACCTTTGCCTTTATCGGCTCGGCTGGAGCCGATAAGACTCAGTCCACAGTTTCTGTGGCTTCCGGCTCGGCGGAGCCGAGGTTATCGAGGTACCTGTGTCGGCTCCGACAAGATCTTGAGCCGACAACCAGAAAGAGGTCTAGGTCACCTTCTCTTGGCTCCATTCATTCGGCTCCAGGATCTCCCCTGCTGTCTGAACGGAGCCAAAGGTCTCATTCCTCTAGGTCATCGAGGCTTTCCGATCATGACCTTCAGAGGGTGGTGAGTCGACTACTTAAGTCCGAGGCACTTGCCCAGATGCTTCAGAGCCCGACTCATCAGTCGGTGCCTGCCCCGGTCCATCAACTCTTTCCTCCTTCGACTCTTTTGAGTTCGGAGCCGGGTCGTGTCGGAACCGAGACTGTGGTCACTTCGGAGCCGAGACAATTGTCTTCGGCTCCGTCGGCTCCGTTTTCTTCCGTGGAGGAATCTCGGCGCCGGACTTCCCTCGGCGGCTCCGAGGGGGTGAGTGGCATCGGACCCTTGTCCGACCCCCCTCTCCCTCTCAGTGCTTCGGCGCTGGTGAGTTCGGCTCCGACATCGGCCTCGGAGCCATCACTGTCGGTGCCGAGGGGGGTCCTTAGCTCCTCGGAGCGGGGACCTCTGGCTCTGCCTGACAGGGGTGCTTTCGAGGTCATGCGGAGTGTGTTAGAGCCTGGCTCTACTCCACAGTCGGCTCCGTCAGCCCCTCCCTCTATGCTGCCTCAGGGTAAGTCGACTCACTCCCTCATCCCGGACCGCAGAGAGCCAGCTCCTCAGGAGCTCCCTTTGGGGATTTCATCCTCTTCCGAGGCCTCTCCTCATTTGGCAGCAGAGGCGCCTCGGAAGAGGAAGTGCAAGAGGAAGCACATTGACTCACCTGAGTCTATCACGTCGGACACAGATCTGGATGATTCTGAGGGTTCCCCCCGTTCCCCTTCTGAAGATGTCTCATTTGCAGACATTCTGGAGATCCTTAAACAGAGGGGAAATTGGCCAGCCCTCAACCCTTCAGAGGACGAATCTGTGTATCTTGAGGCGTTTGGCTCTCGTCCTTCCACCTCCTGGGTGTCCCCCCCGACCCCCTCATGCAGGTGGTTGCTAAAAAGGCTTGGACGGCTCCTGATTCAGTGGACCCCACTCCCAGGAGACCCTCCAAATTCATCACAGCTCCATCAGACAAGCAATTTTTATCAAAAGGAGTTTCTGTGGATGCTATGGTGGTAGCTGCCGCCACAAAGAAGGAACTGGCTGATCCTTCAGTGCCTGTCCATCCACCTAACAAGGAATCTAGGTCCATGGATAGGTGCGGAAGCGGATGTTCTCCTCAGCGACTTTTACCATGCGTTCGCTGAATTACCTGTGCCATTTCACTCGTCTTCAAAGGGACTTGGTCAAGGAAGCGAGTGAGATGTTGAAGGACCCTACAGCTGCGGGTTCCAATAAAAATGAACACGCAGCTGGCTATCCTTAATTCCATTTCCAACTCCTCCATGCGCCTCCTCTCTTATGCGGCCGATGGAGCGAGCAGAGCCGCAGGAACAGGGGTAGCCTTACGTAGGCACGCCTGGATGCGGCTATGCAACTTTGTGGAACCTTTCAAGACGTCTTTCACGAACTCCCCCTTGATGGATCATCTCTTTGGTCCTCAAGTGAAAGAAACCCTGACTAGGTGCGAGACTGATGGCAAGACCCTTTCTGCCGCCGGAGTCCGTTTTCGACTCCTTCTAGGCCTTACCCCAAAGGCCAGAAGGGTGGAAAGATGTGGTTCCGTAAACAATCTCAAGGGACTTCGCCTGACGCACAGAGTCGTTTTCCTACCAGAGGCAGAGGTGGGAATAACAATGGTAGACGTCGCCCTAGGGGCAGGGGGGGTCCGCAGAACCAGGGCAATCGGGAAGCCTTTCCTGACAAGCCTTTTCAGCATCCCTGAGGTGTTGCCCGACTGCCCATCTTCGAAAGATTGTCACTGTACCCAGAAGCCTGGCTATCCTTGACACAAGACAAATGGGTACAGTCCATCATTTCTGAAGGTTATTCTATCCCCTTTCTTCGTTTTCCAAATCAGTCAAAAAAATCCCTTCCAGATGTTCCACCCGCTCAAAGGGATATAGCAGCTTTGGAAATTTCAAAACTGCTTGCAAAAAGAGCTATTCAACCAGTGTCAGCAGACCAACAAGGATCCGGAATCTACTCAAGGTTCTTTTTAGTTCCAAAGAAAACAGGGGACTGGAGACCAATTTTGGATCTCAGTATCTTGAACAGATCGGTCAAGAAAACAAGATTTCGGATGGTCACGCTGCAATCCATTCTTGCCCTATTGCGAAAAGGAAACTGGATGTGCTCTATAGACCTTCAGGACGCGTACTATCACATAAAATGAACAGACGCTCCAGAAGATTCCTCCGCTTCACGCTGGTAACCAGTCATATTCAATTCACCGCCCTGCCCTTTCGTCTTACCACTCCCCTCCCGGTCTTTACCAAATGCATGGCAGTGGTAGCTTCTCACCTGAGACGACAAGGATTCCAGGTGTTTCCATATTTGGACGACTGGCTCCTCACAGCTCCCACCAAGCATCTCCTTATGATGGCCAGAGATTACACTTTTCGCGTCTGTCAAAAACTGGGTATCTCAATAAATTGCGAAAAGTCTGTTTTGTCGCCTTGTCGTACTATTACCTACATAGGCGCAAATTTAGATACTGTAAACATGTCTGCAACACTAACGAACCAAAGGATATCAGACATTCAAAATTGGTGTCACTTCTTCTCAACAACAACAGAGCCAAAGCCAGGTTAGTTCTAAAGGTGTTGGGAATCATGGCAGCGGCCATACCTCTCCTCCCATTGGCCAGATACCACATGCGGATCCTTCAGTGGATGCTCTTTCTCAATGGTCATACCAGGAACTTCCAATGTCTCACACCATTATGATCACATAGCGTGCAAAAAGCATCTCATGTGGTGGATGTCTTCCCCCCAGCTCCTGTTGGGGAGACCATTTGTTCCACCTCCTCCGGTTGCTACTCTGACAACGGATGCCTCCCTGATCGGGTGGGGGCATTATCAGGGCAGGACAGTCCAGGGCACATGGCAACCAAACGAATGCCACTTGCACATAAATGTTCTGGAGATGAGAGCAGTGCTTTTAGCGTTGCAAGCCCTTCAAGACTCTCTTCCCTTGGGAACGATTGCAATCCAGACAGACAATATGTCTGTAGTGTGGTACATCAACAAACAAGGCAGAACCAGATCATACCCCCTGTGTCGAGAAGCACTCAGACTGTGGCAATGGGCGATTTCTTCTCAGCGTTTTCTGATAGCAACGCACATCCCGGAAGTCCAATCACATTGCGGACAAGTTGAGCAGAGCTATTCTCATGCCTCACGAGTGGTCTCTGAAAGACTCTGTAGTGAGAGAGATATTTCTCAAGTGGGGTCAGCCTTGCTGCGATCTTTTTGCTACTCCCCAAAACAGCAAGTGCAGAGAATACTTCACTCTATTCCCTTTACCAGGCCAACCCAGCAGGGACGTGCTAGTCCAAGTTTGGCCCCGGGGACTTCTGTATGCATTTCCTCCTTTCCCACTGATCTCTCAAGTAATACAGAAAGCTATCGCTCAGAAGGCCTCATTGATCCTCATTGCTCCTTACTGGCCTCGACAAGTGTGGTTCCCCTTTCTACATCGATTTCTTTTGGAGCGACCGTGGAATCTGGACCTAGTTCCAGATCTTTTGATCCATCAGTCGGGTCAGTTTCATCGCTCCCTCCCCTCTCTGAACCTCACTGCTTGGTTCCTCCACTTCCAACCGTAGCCAGGCTTCCTCAATTATCTCACTCTGTTAGAGATATTTTGATAGCTTCCCATAAATTTTCCACTCGAAAGATTTATTTGAGTAAGTGGAAACGCTTCTCATATTGGGCACAAGGAAAGGACATAGATCCTTTCACCGCTTCCATCCAACTAGTCCTTGATTTTCTTGCTGAACTCTTCCATGCAGGTTCATCTCCATCTACTCTTAAGGTTCAATTGGCAGCTATTTCTAATTTCCATGTGGGTATTTCTGAATCTGCCCTAATGTCCCACAAACTCTGCAAAGCCTTTTTGAAAGGAGTTTTTCTTCTCAGACCTCCTGTAAGAAATCCTCCTTCTCCTTGGGACCTAAATTTAGTTCTTGCTTCTTTGATTCTTCCCCCTTTCGAACCTGCAGCTTCATGTTCCTTAAAGTTATTATCATGGAAAACTCTCTTTCTGGTGGCTATCACATCAGCTAGAAGAATTTCAGAACTTCAAGCACTCAGTTGCCATTCTCCTTACCTTGTGTTCCATAAGGACAGAGTTTCCTTACGAACTAACCCGTCCTTTTTGCCTAAGGTGGTCTCAACATCAAATCTAAACCAATGCATTGACCTCCCTGTCTTTTTCCCGGAGTATTCAAACAGGTCTGAACAAAAATTACACTACCTGGATGTTCATCGTCAATTAAGGTACTACTTGGACAGGACAAAACTATTCAGAAAATCTGATCAGCTGTTTGTCTCCTATGCGGAAAGCAGAAAGGGACTTCCAGTTTCAAAGGTATCTTTATCCAGATGGCTAACATCTCTGATTACCCTTGTTTATGAGATTAGACACCAAAAACTGCCTAATAAACCTAAAGCCCATTCCACCAGAGCTTTGGCTACTTCTCTAGCCTTCCAAGACAGACTGCCTATTGACACCATTTGTGCAGCGGCTACTTGGGCTACTCCTCACACTTTTATTTCCCATTATAAGTTGGATTTAGCTTCTAGGCATAGAGCTAATTTTGGTTCCACTGTTCTCAGGAGTCTGTTCCGTTAGGCCACCCGGGACAAGGTGCTAGGACGGTCCCATCCAGCAAGAATGAAGGCGAGATAGACAACTTAACATATAGAAGTTATGTTCTTACCATAACGTTCCATGTTAGTTGTCTTCTTCTCGCCTTCTTCTTGCGTCCCACCCTCCTTCCCCCTGGCCTGGACAGACCTAGAGGAGTTGTGATCGTGACCTCTCTTTCTACCACCTCTTTCTTAGTCATATGCTATTATGCATATTTTCTTGTTTCAGGATATAGGTCACCTCTTTTCTTCCTGCTGTTAGAGGTGGATTCTGTTTCACAGTTATACTGTTTTTGATATAAGCTGGGTTAGCTTACAAACGAGATCTGAGGTAACTCTCGCCTAGCATTGTGGGATATAAGGGGAGCCTCGAGCCGGTGGAACCAACTCTCGAGCTTTTAGAGTGGCCGAGTCGGAGCCGAGGTCGGCTCCGAACCCATCCAGCAAGAAGAAGGCGAGAAGAAGACAACTAACATGGAACGTTATGGTAAGAACATAACTTCTATTTTTGTCTGACTGGATATTTAGACAGGATATGATATCTTAGCAGCTATCTCCTTTTTCTGTATAACCTGCTATTATTGTGTGTTTAAAAAGTTGTGGTGACAGTAAAGGCTTTTCCTGTCTCATTTATAATTGCATTTATATTTACATTGCATTTCAGCGTGTGTGTGTGTGTGTGTGTGTGTGTGTGTGTGTGTGTGTGTGTGTGTGTGTGTGTGTGTGTGTGTGTGTGTGTGTGTATGATTTAGCCTGATATATTTTAAGGCTTTTGGTAGCTGATTACTGTAGAATTGTTTTGTGTGACAGTAATTCTTCTCCAAGTTTTCCAATAGCTGACCAAGACAAGCATCCCAAGTCTGGGTTTAAGAAGTGCCCAAAGTGTGGCCAAAAGATGTCTGTAACAGCCACGTGTATTGTGTATACTGTCTAGGAGACCTGCATTTGCAAGACAGCTGTGCTATTTGTCATTCCTTCTCCTCAAGGGCCCTTCAGGAAATGAAGAGAAAACTTATCGACAGAGGGTTGTTGAAACCTTCATTTCAAGAAGCTTTGAGTGACCAAGATGGATCCAGCAAGTCTTTAAATTCTTCCAAGACTTCGGACTCTAAGAAATCAAAAAAATCTTCGACTTCGGCTCCACTGCCATCGGAACCGACAGTCTTTTCCTTTTGGAGCCGGTCCCCTGTCTTGGAACCGGTGTCCGAAATTCCAAAGAGTCCATTACTTCAGTTGGTTCCACCTTCAGTGCACTCCTCTCAGTCCTCTATCAGCCTGTCAGATCTAGACATGGATCGTGTGGTGCAGAAGCTGTTATTGGCACCGGACTTGGTAAAAATATTATCGGCTTCGACCCAAATGGCTTCAGAGCCAAAGACCCTTACACCAGCTCAAACTATTCCTCCTCTGAGCCATGCTGTTCCTTCGGAGCCGGAAGAGTCAGACCCGATGATAGTGAAACCCTCGGAGCCGATGCCTGCTCCAGTGTCTTTGGCTCCGTGCACTCTGACATTCTCGGTGCCGATCGAGGACTCTAGGGGCCAACACTCTCTATTCGGGTCCGGGGAGGGTAGTCAGACTGACTTGTTGGTTCCAACTCTCCCTCACTGAGCTTCGGCTCGGATGAGCTCAGCTCCTACCTCTGGTTCGGAGCTCACTGTCCCAGTGCCAGGGGTGTCAATGGTATCTTTGGACCCGTCGGTTCCCTCACATTGGAGCAGAGGTGCTTTTGATGCCATGAGGAGAGTCATTTCTCCTAAGACATCCTCGACCTCAGGTCTGCCTTCCTCCTTCCCTAAAGCACCTGTGTCTGCTTCTGCCTCACACATCCTTACCAAGCATAGAGACCCAGAGCCTCAGGAAGCCCCATTGGGAGGCCCCTGCTCTTCTGATACCTCACCAGAAGTTCCCACTGATGAGGTTCCCAGGAAGAGATTGCGTAAGAGGAAACATCTAGACTCCCCTCAGGAGTCTCTAACATCAGATACTGACTTAGATGACTCAGAAGGGTCCCCATGGTCCCCCTCTGATGATATCTCATCTGCTGAGATACTTGAAATCCTTAGGCAGAGGGGTGACTGGCAGTCCAAAAGCCCTACTGAGGATGAGTCAGTTCTCCTGAAGGCTTTCGTGTCTCAGCCCTCCACTTCTTGGGTGTGTCCGCCCTTCAATGAGCTGATGCAGCTGGTCTCATGAAGGGTGTGGGAGTCTCCAGATACTATAGAGACTGTCCCTAGGAGGCCTAATAAATTCATTTCTGCCCCCTTGACAAACCATTTTTAACAAAAGGTGTTCCAGTTGATGCCATGGTGGTGGCGTCAGCTACCAAAAAGGAAATGTCTGAGGCTTCCTCATTTATCTATCCTCCTAACAGAGACTCCAGGATTATGGATAGATATGGGAAGCACATGTTTAGTTCAGCAACCTTTGCTCTTCGTTCGCTCAACTATTTAACCCCTTTTTACCAGGTTACAAAAAGATCTCCTTAAGGAGCTAGGAGATACCCTTCAGGGTACAGTAGCTGCAGGAGCTTCCAACAAAGTTGCCGTTCAGCTTGCTACCTTCAGTTCTATGGTCAACTCATCCATGTGCCTCATCTCTTATGCAGGTGATGGAACAAGTAGGGCAGTGGGTACAGCAGTTGCTCTTAGGAGACACTCCTGGATGCGCTTGTGTTCCTTCGCAGAGCCCTTCAAGTCATCCTTCATGAACACTCCCTTTGATGGCTCGTCCCTCCTCAGGCCTAAAGTGAAGGAAACCTTAACCAGGTGTGAACAGAACAGAAAGACTCTGTCTGCCATCGGGGTCCATTTTTCCACCCCTACCCGACCCAACCCTAAAGATCAAAGAGGAGGGAAATGTGGTTCCGAAAAGCCCAAGGAGCCTTTCAGGACACACATAGTGAACCCCCCTCCATATGCAGAGGAGGGCACAATAATGGAAGACAACACCCTCGCGGCAGAGGGGGTCCGCAACACCAGGGTGACAGAGATCACTTCTCTGGGAAGCCCTACCAGCGCTCCTAAGAGGAGGCCCAACTGTTCTGCTCTGGAGGCAGTCAGGGGTTGCTTATCTTTGTATCCAGACATCTGGCTCAAATCACAAAAGACAGCTGAGTACAAATTATCATTTCCAGAGGATACTTCATCCCATTCACCATACCCCCTCCACCCATAAGAAAAATCCTGGACGTTCCACCCAGTTACAGGGAACAGGTAACAATAGAGGTCCAAACGTTGCTAAGAAAGAGTCATCCAACAAGTACCAGCAGACCAGACAGGATCCATAACTTACTCAAGAATCTTTTTGGTTCCAAAAGAAGATGGGGGACTGGAGACCCAAATTCGACCTCATCAGTCTGAACCAATACGTAAAGAAAGAGAAGTTCTGGATGGTCACATTTCAGTCTATACTTCCCTTCTTTGGGTAGACAATTGTATGTGCTTGATAGATCTCAAGGATGCGTACTGCCACATAAAAATGGCCAGGCCATCCAGGGATCATCTGCGCTTCCGGCAGGGAGCCAACCATTATCAGTTTCAAGCCCTGCCCTTTGGGCTCACTACAGCCCCCAAAGTGCTCACCAAATGCATGGCAGTGGTAACTGCTCACCTGAAGCATCTAGGATTCCAGGTGTTTCTGTACCCAGACGATTGGCTTCTTACCGCCACCACCAGGCATCAACTCATTCAGGCCTGGGAGTCCACTCTGTCACTCTGCAATAATCTGAGCATTATCATCAAGTCAGAAAAAATCTGCCTTGTCGCTATCGCAGCATATCGTTTTTATCGGAGCAGAGTTGGACACCACCACCACCACACTAAGGCTTCCAATAGAAAGAGTCTTTCTTCTTCGTCAGCATGTCAGCATTCTGATTTCAAAAGACAAGAGCACCAGCATCAGAAGTTCTTAAATTATTGGCATGATCGCAGCAGTAATTCTAGCCATACCACTAGCTCATATGCACATGAGGATACTACAATGGCTGTTGTTCACTCAGTGGTCTTACCAAGAGCTTCCCAGGTCTCACACTATAATGATCACAAATTCCTGCAAAAAGGACCTTCAATGGTGGCTGACCTCGCTTCATGTCACGATAGGACTTCCATTTGTGCTGCCCTCTTCAGCAGCCACAGTGACCACGGACGCTTCCCTGATAAGGTGGGGGGGGGGGGCATTTTCAGGGAAAGACAGCCCAGGGCACATGGACCGATCAAGAGACACATCTGCATATCAATGTCCTGGAGATGAGAGCAGTACTTCTAGCATTGCAGTACTTTCAGGACTTTCTTCCTCTGGGTATGATTGCGATTCAGACAGACAACATGTCGGTGGTCTGGTGTTTGAACAAACAAGGAGGAACCGGGTCTTACCCGCTTTGTTGCGAGGCTGTCAGAGTATGGCAGTGGGCTGTTTCCACCCAGCGCTTTCTGTTGGCAATGCACATCCCGGGGAAATCCAGTGTGATAGCAGACAAGCTCAGCAGGGCTATCTTCTTGCCCCACGAGTGGTCCCTCAAGAAAGAAATAGCAGACAGGCTATTCCACAGGTGGGACCAGCCTTGCTGCGACCTTTTTGCCAGTCACATGAACACGAAATGCAGAAGCTACTTTGCCCTGATTCCCCCTCCTGGTCTCCTCTATGCATTTCCACCAATCCCATTGATACCCGAGGTTCTACAGAAAGCAAAAAATCTTGGGAAGGACCATCATTCTAATAGCCCCTCATTAGCCTCATCAGATTTGGTTCCCCTTCCTTTGACTTCATCTTTTGGAGGACCCTTGGATTCTGGACCCAGTTCCAGACCATCTGACGCACTCTTCGAGGGATCTTCATCCCTCTCTGCAGTCCCTGAAGCTGACAGCTTGGCTGTTCCAATTCCCATCATAGCCAGGTTCTATAACCTCTCCAATGAGACAAAACAGATCCTTTTATCTTCTCATAAATCTTCTACTAGGACGCTATATCTTAGCAAATAGAAAACATTTTCTATATCGGCTTTTAAAAATAATATTGATCCTTACCAAGCCCCTATGGCTTCCATTTTAGAGTTCTTGACTATGAGTTTTAACAAAGGAGCTGCAGCAGCAACAGTTCATGTTCAATTGGCTGCTATTTCTAATTTTCATTTTAGATTTGAAGGGTTGAATATCATGTCACACAAGTTATCCAAAGCTTTTCTCAAAGGGACTTTTCGTATTAGGCTACCTGTGAAATCTCCCTATTCTCCATGGAATCTAACTGTTTATGTTTTCACGGATAATTCTTCTGCCATTTGAACCAGCTTCCTCTTGTGACCTCATATTTTTGTCATGGAAGACCATCTTTCTGGTAGCTATTACTTCTGCCCGCAGAGTGTCAGAGCTTCAGGCTTTATCCATCAAGCCTCCATATTTGATATTCAATGCTGACAGAGTCTCACTTAGAACAAACCCCTCTTTTTTGCCCAAAGTTTGCACTGAAACCAGTCTCAACCAGATTATTGATTTGCCAGTCTTCTTCCCCAACCATTCGAACAATTTAGAGTTTATGCTATACAAACTTGATGTTCACAGACAGCTCAGATTTTATTTGGATAGAACAAAAGATTTCAGAAAATCAGACCAGCTTTTTGTTTCATTCTCGGACTCCAGGAAGGGTAAACCAGTGGCTAAAACAACTCTGTCTAAATGGTTATCTGAGTGTATCACCTTTGCCTACTCAGCTGCCAATATGCCTTTGCAACATAAGATTAATGCTCACTCAACCAGAGCAGTTTCTACATCATCTGCTTTTTCTGCCAGACTTCCCATTGATAACATTTGTGCAGCAGCCACTTGGTCAAAACCTCATACCTTTATCATTCATTACAAAGATGACAAGGCCTCCAGGGACAGCGCCTCCTTTGGACCCACGGTCCTGAAAAATATACTCCCGTGAGCCACCTGAGGATGATGGTGCTTGGGATGCTACCCATCAGTAAAGAATGAACGGCGAGATTGAACACATTCAAATAAAGAAGTTATGTACTTACCATAACGTTCCATGTGAATTGTTCATCTCACCTTCATTCTTACATCCCTCCCCCCTACCCCCTCCTGGGCTGTTTGATGACCGAGATGCTGGATCCATCCTGGTTACTCAATCCTTCTATGGCAAGGATTCACATAGCCTCCGTGTAAGAGTTATAACTCTTACACGGAGGCTGCAGTTAAACGGAGTGATATCAGCATGCTTTGCATATTCATGAGAGCATGCTGAATCACACCTAAGTCTAACATGGTCCGTGTAAGACAGTAGGGGGCGTGTCCGTAGGCTGAGCCCTGCAAGCGGACACGCCCCCAGAAGTGTAAAAGTGCCCAAAGTAAACACCCACAACAGAGTCCACGGAAATGTGAATAAACACAACACAACACATGCCCCCACAGACTATGAACATAAAATATATATAAATGAACATGTTATATATTTTTTTAAAATTGTAAAGATGTTTAACCGTGAGTGCCCGTAGCGCAGCTACAGTTAGCAGTCAGTGGGAAAGCATATAAGAACTAAATATGCAACATAAGCCAGGAAGCAATAGCGTAGCGGTAGAGATGTTGGCTGAAGAGCAGGCATTCATGGTTCGAGCCCCCACAACACCAATTTTTTTTTCTCAAAATAAGCAGGAAACAAGTCCCTGACAAATATGTACACATAAAACCACAATTTATGTAAAATGTAATGAAATAGCCCATTTATATTGAAGACATGTGAGGTAACAAAAGAAGAAAAAATGCCAGATGTGCACATAGCTGAGCTACAGTTTAACAGAGTGAGTGTATATGCCCCTAGATGAGCAGTGGTTTAACTAGTGCAAAATGAGTGCCCGTAGCTGAGCAGTGATCTAACACGCTAAATCTATGTGCCCCTAACTGAGCTGAGCGTAATATGCGTGCCGATAGCCAAATGAGGCTTAAACCAGCATACCCCATTTGCGCGGAGCTGTGCACCGCGCAAACGAGCTAACCGACGGGCAACGTTGAGCAAGCCGTATCAAAACTGCCTTTACACAGACACACCCCTCAGCATGTCTAGACAGTCATGAAAAATAAAAAGCAGTGGCCAGATTCGAGCCCTGGATACCATACACCATAGTCAAGGTACAGAACCACTAAGCCATGACAGCAGTACCTAGAAATGCAATAATAGCTAATATATAGGAATGAATACAAACTGGAGCATGACAATGCAGGTTCACTGAAGTTGATACAATTCCAAAATGGCCAATCACAGATATGTGCGGGAAAAACGGACTATATAAGCCCCATAGGCGGGAATACACAGCATAAACGATTGTAGAACTGACCTGCAGGCAGAATGACAGGAGTTGGAGAGGGTAGTTGCTTCCGAGCACAGAGGTGAGGTGTTGAGGAGTCCAGGTACATGGTCTGGCTCCTAGTCCATAATCATGAGGCCCAACTCATGCAGGGCCAGGTCCTCTGGGGAGCATACAGGGCTGAGGCGTGGGACCGGTTGGCTCATGATCTCACCAGTGCCACAGGGATTCCAAGGACTGGTGAGCAGGTCTGTCACCACCATGCGGACCTGAAGAGATGCAAGCAGGACCAACTGAACCTTTGGATCCAGGAGGCCCGGCAAACACCCAACGCCCCACTACTGAGTAAGTAACATTTAATTATGTATGTAAGAAATTAAACTAGCTGATATTATGGAGATGTGTATTCCAATATTACTTAATTTATATTACAGCTGCAGGTGTCCGTTCTGCGAACCGCAGAGCCTATGGCGATAGGCTGGTGCGGTTGCACCACCAGGCAGGTCAGTAATCCACTACCAGTAACTGTAAAGAAATACAAAAGTATGACAGTCAGCAAAAGAGTGCAGTGTAGTCAGTAAGGAATAAAATCTGCAAGTAACAGTGTGAAAGCGTATGCAAGTATTGCTTGATTACAAAAATGTGTTTCGGCCTGTAAGTTAAACCAAATAATGAAACTGTCTGACATATATTCTGAAATAAAAATGCCCTACCTGTAAGAAAATAGTACACAACCTGCAGCAGGCTGAAAAGTATAGCTGCAGAAGATGATGAAATCACATGTGTGAAATATATCCCTGTGGAAATACTGAAACATGACAGAAGTGAGACTGCTGGAAAGGATTGTAATAACTACTGGTAAAACATGTCAATAAAGCCTAGAAGTACCATCCTGAATAGTAAAATGAAAGCAAGTGAGAGAGTGTGAGAAAGTGTCATGAATCCAGCAATACAGTAGTAATAACCCCTGAATAAAGTATACTGCAGTCAAGACAGAATGAAATGCATGTGGGATTCAAAACCAAACAGCAAAATCTGTTCAAAGTGTTGCTGTATCTGGAATGTGTATCCCAAAATCTGGATATGTTGCTCTCAGTCTGCAATATGCAGATAGGATGATTGTCTGATATACCAAACATCCACACTTGTCTACAGCTATATAAAGCAAATGTAGCAGGATGATGTAGCTGAACAAAGCTAGATATGAATGTGTATGAAGAATCATAAAATGTATATTGATGTTGCAGTAATAGTCCTATCACCAAGTTGAAATAGTTATCATATAGGAAACTGTAGTTAGAACAGTAGTGTGTATATAACTGTAGCTATTAGAAATGTACAGCATATGATTGTTATTCGAAGGTGTTAATATTACTTTCTTTACCCCACCCTATAACCACATATAACCCATTCCACGTGAAAATGGTATGTGCAATCACAATTAACACCCCTGGACATTTGTCCTGTTGGGTCATATATATTTGCATGTCCGTTGATGCATCTGCCCTGTTCATACATCCACACCTGATGGCCTGTTGCCATCAATTAACCCTGCATGTTGTTGGACTCTGTATTTCTGTTCAAATTATGCATGTGTTATGCACGCTGTTCAATGGTGTGAATATCTGGGTGTTTGGTTAATGGGAATACTAATGCATGCTGTTACAACTAATTGTGAATGGTATTATATGTCACTAACCCAAACTGTCATGACATAATGCAAAACATAGGACGACAGGGAAGGCGGGTTCCAGCGGACCCACCTCTCCCACCTCAGCTAGCGAGTGCACCTGGCACTAGTGCCGAGTCCGGACCCTCCTCCAGTGGCCCTGTGCCACCTGCGGGTGGAAGCGCTGCAGGGGATGGGGCTCACCCCCCCCCTGCAATTGTGGCCGGAGGAGAACCACCACTCACCCTCCGTAGCGTCCGGACTGTGGTGCATAGGGAGATTTGGGACTCTGTTCTCGAGCCCCTACGCCAGCTCGAGGGACGGGTGGTGCAACTAACGGGCATGCCAGTTGCCCCGCTTACACAGCCCCCAGCACAGCCCCGTCCTGGGCAGTGAAGGAACAGTGGCAACTGCCTATGGGTGGGAATATCAGTTCCACTGTTGCCATCTGTGGGCTCATGGGCTCTGGATATCCAAACCTCCGTCCCCGTCAATTGCGTAACCCCCCCACACGTGTCATACACCACCCCTGTATGCGTCTTGTTTGTCTTGTCTGTTTACCTACCCAACCTACCTCCCCAGCTGTACCGACTTCCTTCACCTGACATACCACTCTCACCTAAAAAAAAAAAGGGGGGGCACTCTGTACCCACAAAAGAATTACGCCCCATACATAGTTGCCCATTCCGCACACATGTCTGCTGGACATGGAACCTATCAATTACAATTGGCTGTACAACAAGTATTATTGTTGTCCTGACACCTCTCTCAGGGGTGGAAGGTTTCAAATGTCACACCAAATTACATACATATGCACAGCTGTTGCTGATGAAGAAATGGGCAGCTATGGGCCTTACCTACATCCCTCCTGCACATCCCAAGCTTGTTTCCCTACTGTCTTACCCTCTTTGTGACCCCTTTTTCACCACTTTCCTGTCTCCCTATTTTATTTTCTTTCAAAGAAAATAGCGTGGGTGTGCGCAAGAGTAAGCACATTTAAGCGGTTATAAGAAGGTGTGCGCGGAGCCGACTGCCAGTGCGCATGCGTGAGCTCCGCGCAAACCAGCGCTTACCCGGTTACAACTGCTTAAAAGTGCCTTAGTCACTTTGATTGACAGGTCCTGTACTCAGTTCAAAAGCAAAATAAAATCCCACTGTGAGTCCCGAACCCAGGACCTTGGAAACAGTAGTCTGCATGACTTACCACTAAGCCATGACTCTTATACAAGAACATTGTGCTAAAATAAATATATCATGTAATAGTAGGAATGAATGTAAAGGGAATATAGATGTGTAGTACACAAAGCATGCCATTTAGAATTACTATCAAAACTAGTGGATTTCCATAATAGTAGTGTGTGAACAGAAACAGCCATGCTAGTTGGAAGCTAGTAGGTAATAATGTCACTATAGCACCTTGCAAGCCACACACATACTCACAGCAGGATCATCACTGCCCATACCCCACAACCTCTTACAGGAACACATCTGGACCAAGTAATAAAATATGTGGAGCAAAGGCCCAAAACCAGGGACACATTACAAATAATGTTACAACAAACGCAGACAGTTCAGAGAGTAACAGGGTCTGCACTTTGTGGGATGTTTAGAAGGGTATGAAGTCTGAAACTTGAATGTTTGTCACCATATTCTGACTTGAGCCCAGAGTGATTTGCCAGAAAAAAGTGTGCATAAGATATTGACCAAAATGTGAGGCAGAAATGTGGACAACCTGCAAATATCTGTACACATGACGGGTCTGACACCACCATGTTTGAATAGTTAAGAGCCTAGACATAGCAACAGTGAATGACTTACAGGGATGCCCCACAGACTCCATGTGAAATGTACAAACAGTAGGCAGAAAGGTGTAACACATGCAATGGTAACTATGGAGTCCTGAAAGTATTCACCACTTGCATGGCAGAAAAAGTGTAGTAATACATATGCTCATGCCAACCCACAGTCACAACTGCAGCATACCAGACATTCTAATGGGTGTACCCCACTGATATGTACCATTCCATGAGGCACACAACAGATGAACCTGAAAGTCTCTGGGGCCTGCTCAGCAGCATACTCAAATACCCTAATAGATGTCAAGGCCCACACCATGGCCAGACCACACTGCATGCTGTAACACCCTAGCATATATAGCAAGCATTCCAAGGTGTGAATGTACATGGAAAATAGGAAAGCTACAGCAGCACACTACAGTCAGGACACCTAGCAGGCATACAAGTAGTGACTGTAAAGGGCAACTGTTGAAGCCTTAGCAACAAAGTGCAAGCAAAAGTGAAAGGAAAGCACACACACACACATTAACAGTAGTAGTAGTTGTAGGTGTCAGTGTACATACACAGTTAGTACAGGAAACTGGAGAAATGAATGGAGGAATGTTAATCTACAACACACCTGGAAATATGAGAGAGATACCAACCTTTACACTCACAGAACATTGTCCACAGCATAACAGCATGGTCCCTGCCCTTAAAATCTGAAAGGGCTATGCCTATCTCACATACCTTATTATAGCACTGTTCTGAAATCACAGTGAGAACTGCAATCAGTACACAACTGGCTGCATGCAATTAGCAAATGCTGGCTAACAATTGGTGCAGAGGCCATCACATGGGCATATGCAGATACCTACAAAGTATGCTGTACTCCCAGTCCACACATGCAATACTTTCATTGCACCCTGAGAAGGACGTGAGAGACAGACAGACAGAGAGAGAGAGACAGAGACAGAGAAAACTGCAATTAAGCAGACACAAACAAATTGTTCAGCAACAGCCACCTGAAAGCTGACAACTGGGAAGTGGAGCAGCAGGACAGAGAACCAGACGGCAACACAAGCAGCTGTGACAAACACAGGTAATGTAAAGTAATATTATAAAGGTCTACATACTGTGAACCCTCCATATGTGTCATTGGTCTGTATCCATATGTATATGAAGATGTGTAAAGGGCAGGGGACATACAGCATCTATCAGTGAAGGCTGTACATACATTTGTATGTGAGAGCATCTATGTGCACATATCAATGTTGTAGGTTGTAGTGCCATGTACAAAGTAGGTTTCACAGTTATGTATGTTTAGCAGTATGTTAGTGTGTGTATACAGTATGGTAGACAAACATGTTGATATACCTGTCTAACATATGGATACGTATGTATGTCAACATATGTATGTGTATACATATATATATATATATATATATATATATATATATATATATATATATATATGATATGCATATATGTATACATACATAGAGAGAGAGATATAGGAATACATAGACAGATGTAGATAGAATATTGTACAAACATATATGTGTAATGCACACATACAGATATAGATATATGTAGATACATATACATAGACAGACTGATCTGACTATCTACAGGTATGACTGTATATGACAACCTTCAACACACCCTGTCCCACCCCCTCTGTCACTCTCATCCCCTCTGTGCCCCCCCTCCACATCTATAGCAATATATGTACATCAATATATATATGTGTATATGTATACAGATATATATAGATATATCTATATACATATAGATATATCTATACATATAGATATATCTATATACATATATATATATATATATATATATATATATATATATATATAGAGAGAGAGAGAGATGTATATAAATTCTGAGTGAGGCACATGTGTACAGATGTATTGCAACAGGTGCCTGGTGACAAAGGCATGGAGTGAACACCAGTGTCAAAACCGGAGTACCATACCACATTCCAAATCACCTACACCAGTAACCACCAGATATGTGATTGGCTGCCCACCACTGCATGTGTCAGGGGTGAACAGGGTCATAAATGTGTACAATAGTGGCCCCAATGATATTCACAGTGGCACACTATCCCTGGAATACCTGCACATGGTATGTGTCAGCGAACATGGTGTGTCAGCTATGGACATGTAGGTCGGTGTACCCCTCCACACCACATAATGGATGCCATGGTATGGACCTCACATGACAGCTACAGATATGGAGAAGGACACAGTGACATGTACAACACTGTGACAATGCACTCAAACACATTACCAATGCACAGTGACTGACAACACCACAGAGTACACATATACTACCCACATAAAGGTTACCACTCCCGGATTTACATATGTAAGTCACACCCATGACAGATGTCCAACAACCATAGTAACACCTCACACCATCCACAACCTAAATGACTGCTGTGTGTCTGTGCCACTGCAATAGAGTGCACATGTGGAGGTAAAAGTTCCTACCCACAGATAAGACATACCCTGCAATAAACCACACAGTGTTAAGAAGCAAGACTCCCCATGAGTACATGTCACACATACCCCTGCTGAATGTTAGTCAGATAGGTAATATGCCATATGAGTCACCCTGTGTAACTGTGTGACAGCAGCAGGTACCATCACACCTCATGTGTCACAATAGTCAGGGTAGCAGAACAGTACACTGCTGTAGTCCCCGGGGCAATAGCATATTGTATAGTATTGTATTGTAATGTAATGTATTGTGTTGTATTGTATTGGTATGCTGAGGTGCCTCCTTCGTGGAGTGGAACCACTGCTGCTGTGCGCCAGTGTACAGGTACATATCCTGTAGTCAGGCTAGTGTTACATAGCACTTCTATATGTGTGTTTAGCTCCTGTCAGAGTTTATGTAGCATGCAACTGGGGATACCATCAGGTCCCATTCATGTTGTGTATTCTGCTGTCCTGAGGGTGTCTCTCACCTGGACATCTGTGATGACAGGGAGGTTACAGTCAGCTGGGATAACTATGTCTTATTTTGTGGGAGAGGGCGGTGACACCTGCACTGAACCTGTCTGCCACAATGTTGTCAATATCTGTGGTGTCAGTGAAATATGTGTTGTTGTGTACTAACTATGGGCATAGAGGATGGATCCTGACCAGGTTGCTAACATAACTGAAGAAGGCCTTCTGGTTATCTGTAGTGTCCCTCTTGATTTCCCTCTCAAAGTTGCCCATGGATGTTTGTATGATGGAAAATAGATCCTTACTAGTGCTGCTCAGACATGCCCTCCTTTTATGGAATTATGCTCTGTCTTGCAGTAGCTTCCATCTTCTGTAATACAATCTGTCTATGGCTGGGGTCCACCAGACAGGATGCTGTCCCTTTGTGGAGAGTGTCTTGGTCATATATGGGATTGCATGATCCATGCATTCTCGGAGATGTCTGTAGAAAGCAATTGTGTAGGGGTCAGCATTGTGGGTTGTATCTGCCACTGGCCCAGTGGGCTGACAGGATACCATGTCACTATTACAAAGTATAAAATTTGCATCTGTAATGTTATTCACTATAGTCGTTTGTGCTGGTGGTGGAGGTGGGATATGTATATCCAGGGCAATCAGTGTGTGGTCAGCTCACAGTAGTTGATGATGTAGGCCATACAGTACCTAGATACAAACCCCCAGAGTGAGGAGGTGCTCTTGACCTGAATCAGTGTTCTGACTGCTGGGGTTTGGTAGTATGTCGTATGGAGTGTGCCAGGTACTGTTGCACAGTTGCTGGCTGAGCAGTGATACCTGGCCATTTACATGTGTATCCACCAAAAGACAGACAGATGCTACATATGTGAGATATGTTGTATCATAACAGTCGAGTAGCATGTGTAGTATGTGTGCCAAATTCTGCTGACATATAGTGCTGATATCAGGTTATTTTCTTTCTCAGGTACATGGCCCACCCGTGGAATCCCACTTACTCCACAGCCGAGGATGAGGAGATACAGCAGAGCCTGGTGCGGGATTATGTAATACTCTTTTCCTGCACCATCCAGAATCAGCAGGAGAGGGCTGCACTGTGGCAAGACCTTGTCCATCGGGTAAATGACATAGGCACGCATAATAGGACATATGAGCAGGTACGACATCACTGCAGTGATTTAATCAGACATGTCCATCAGCGTGCGTCGGATATCCACAGGCAACAGGTCGCCACAGGTGGTGGGGTGGCTAAACATCCCCCACTCACCAGACTGGAGGGACTACTCATGAGTGTAGTGGCTCCAGTCCACCAGCAACAACAACAGCAGCAGACATGCATTATGATGGAGGCTGGAGCCACGCAGCAGCAAGACAGTGAGCGTGCAGGTAATATGCCATATGTATAGTTGACTGTTGTGTACACTGGTAGTTAATGCATGTGTGAGGTGTGTCCTTGGTTTGTAGCTGTCACCATAGTATTTAATGTGCAAGTGTGATATCCTCAATATTAGCAGCTGACCTGTGAAAGGCGACTGTTGTACTACTGACCTGTATCATACTCAGTAACAATGGCACAGTTGTGCCCACTGACATTAGTTTCTTCACGTCTGCAGGTCCCTCTGGTATAACAGCAATGCAGCCTATCCATGCTGGTGAGTGTGTATTAACAATTCCTGTATTAGTCTTGATGGTAATAGTACTATTTGGCTCACTTAGTAGTGTTCTTTGTATGCATGTAGGTGTGTCTGTGTCTGTGTGTTGATATCACACATACTGCGTACTGTACAATTGTGTGAAACTGTGTGCATGTGTGCATGTGTACGTGTGCACCTGTGCATGTGTGCACCTGTGCATGTGTGCATGTGTGCATCTGTGCATGTGTGCACCTGTGCATGTGTGCAACTGTGCATGTGTGCACCTGTGCATCTGTGCATGTGTGCACCTGTGCATGTGTGCACCTGTTCATGTGTGCATGTGTGCACCTGTGCATGTGTGCATGTGTGCACATGTGCATGTGTGCACCTGTGCCTGTGTGCATGTGTACATGTGTGCACCTGTGCATGTGTGCAACTGTGCATGTGTGCACCTGTGCATGTGTGCATGTGTGCACCTGTGCATGTGTGCATGTGTGCACCTGTGCATGTGTGCACCTGTGCATGTGTGCATGTGTGCATCACTGGTAATGTGTAGACATTGTAAACTGTGTTTCCTGTTTCCCTCCCACAGGTTCTGGTGCTGCTCTGGTGTCATGTAGCAGGGAACCTGAATCAGGTGCCGTGGGTACTGATAATGATGACATCTGTGTAATGGCACAGGAAGGTATGCCAGGGTCCGCCATTGGTCAGCCGATTGACAGTACACAGCTGTCGACCCCATCAATGCGCACAGTTATCCTGCCAATACACCCTTTGTCACCAATGTCCCTAGGTGATGGACAGCATACAGTGGGCATTGACCAAGGTAATGTGGTATCTGTGGCACATGCCTCCCCACACAGCAGCCATGGGCATGGCCCAGAGATGGTACCACACAGACAGATGTCCAGGGGTTCTCGTGGGAGCATCCGTGGGCGTACTGCCCCTGTCAGACATGCCCACAGAGGTCTTACAACCTCAGCTATGTTTCGGGCTGTCATGCAGGCACAGTCACATATGGAACGGTACACCAGACAGGGTCTGAGGGAGCTGACAGCATGTCGCACAGCCATGACTGACAGTATGCGTGACATTGCGGCTGCCATCCATGATTTCACTGATGTCATAGACAGACGTTGTGGGGACATATCAGACCGGTTCCACAACTACATGTCCATGAGCCAGGGTGATGGTGGGTGGTTGAGGCGTCGACGTGGCTGTATGCCAGCAACAGCAGCAGCTGGCAGTCGTCGCGGACGACAACAGGGCCGCGGCCGCCCCCGTAGTGCCAGCAGCAGCCCCAGCAATGCTGGGTCTGTGCTGTCATCAGACCGCCCCAGGAGACCACGTGCATGTGGCTCTGGCCAGGCCCGACAGGGATCTGTGTCCAGTCAATGAACACCTGCTTCTGATGACAGTACCCAGTCTGGATTGGTACCGGATACGGTCCGTAGCACCCCTGCAAGGCACAGGTACCGTGTCCGTGGCCAGAGACACTGATCTGTATGACCTGGCAGGTACAGTCTGTGGCTGTCCACAAACACCAGTATATGGCAGCCATGAGGTGGAACTGTGTGCATCCATACACACATGCAAATTGACAATACCTAGGGCTACCGCATACATGCACACACTGCATCAACATTGCCCCACCTTCTACTGCTCTCCCTCACCAACACACATACACATACATGTCAATCGGTGGTATTGGTGGCTGACTCAGGCATACCAAGTTCACACCCTGTGCATATGATGAAACTGTGCCACCTCCTGCAATCTGTAACAACTGTGCAGGTACAGGTTAACATGTTGCTGATGCACAGGGTGACCACATAGATGTGTAGTAATAGTATCATGTTGTTAACAGTACTGTGTGCTGAATTAACTGTGGGTATATCACAGCATGCCTGATGCAGTAAGTGGGTGATTGTCATGTACTGTTGTCTACACCCGTGGTAAGTACCATAGTGTATCATCTGCACATGTTGGCATACTGGTGGTAATGATGTCAACAGAAGGCTACATACATAGGTAGCACAGGGGATAAGGTAATGAATGTAGTAATACGCAATGATGGACATGTAAATTGCAAGTGGCATGTTGCCCACACTGGACTCTGCAATGCAGATGTCTGAGGATGTTGATATGTGTGCAGTACTACACGACTGGTACAGGACACACAGGAGCACCCTAGCACTGCATGCTCACATCTCATACCATGCTAGACAGCCCCAACACACAAAACTAACTGTCACAGGAGGGAGAGTCCCCATATATGTCAGGGATACTGTGGTGGCAGGCCAGGTAGCATACATCCTACTAAGTATGGAACCACTGAGTGAAGGCTCAGTGTCTGTTATTTGACATGTGTATTACTGCAGGTATGAGCACATGGGTTTCCATCCAGTTATTGTACATCCTGACAGTACATGGTCTGTACACTTGTGTGCACTGAGACTGGACCCTAGCCATCTGACCCGTGTATTTCCATGTACATGTGCATAGTGCCTGCATATTTGCAGTGTTACCTACTGGAACTGGTACAGCTTGTTTGTTGTACAATGGACTACATGCAGCCCTGTTTACTGTAGCTTTGTTTGCATGCATGTTTGCTTGCAATTACCCTGGAATACTGATCACGCCTGCAATGCATAGTTATAGAGCTACTGTGGACTCCTAGTGCCATCTGCATAGCTTACTATATGTATGTCCATGTCCCACTTGACAGGATGTCACTGTTTGTCCTGTTCACATGTACATTGCCTGTGACACAGTGCATATGACTTACCTGGCATGTGTCCACGTGAGCAGTCATATATGCTACTGCTAACTAATCACAGGCACTACACCTTCACATATTCATCTTCTGTTGAACTACCTGCTTCGCTAGGGACGGCCTGCACCTGTCACCCCTGGGCTTTCAGATATTGGCAAAGGCTCTTGCTACCCCCATAGTGCCTATGTTAGGCAAGGCTCAAATGACAAACCCACCTTCATAGGTATCACAAGGGATAAGAAACTAAGAGTAATGCTACCCAACGCCAGAAGTCTAAACCTCCAGATGCATGCACCCAAAACACTCCTTGGCATGGAGAACATCGATATCTGTGCAGTAACAGATGCCTGGTTCAGGGCTACTGGGAGCACACCAGCACTACCAGGTTTAACCTGGTTGATTTCTTTGAAACAGTCACCAAGGCCATTGACGAGGGGAAGGTGGTTCACACAGCCTACCTGGACCTCGCAAAAGCCTTCACAACAATACCCCACTTGGGCATTCTGGAGAAGCTCACCAGCTTAAATATAAGCCCCTATGTCACTAGATGGATTGCACAGTGGCTCAAGGACAGAACCCACATGGTTAGAATTTCTGGAGCCATGCCAGACTCCAAACCAGTTACGAGTTGTGTCCCACAAGGCTCATTCCTGGGACCTCTCTTGTTTGGTATATATTTATTGGAGGTACAGGCCAACACGGACGGACTGTGGCTGACCAAATATGCAGATAACTGCGAACTGGCCACCATAATCGACTCTCCAGCCGACACAAGCATCTTCCAAAGGGGCATCATAGAAACAGACAACCTGTGCCAGAGCCATGGCCTTCAGCTGAACAGTGTTTAGAAAGGGAAACGTGCATTCTGTAGTCTGTTCTCCTAGTTGCCAAAAGGGACATTTTCCTCACTCACAATTGCACACACACTAACCCCCCTCAGCCAAACACACACACTTGCCATTTGCAGGATTCAACCCCCTACCTAACTATATTATGACACTTGAGACGGACGCATTAGCAGAGTGCGCTATTCGCATTACTGGGAGGTTTTCCTTCTCTTGCTGTACTTATAGGGTGCTGACATCATCAGTGTTTAGAAAGGGAAATGTGCATCCTGTAGTCTGTTCACCTAGTTGCCAAAAGGGACATTGTCCTCACACACACTAACCCCCTCAGCCAAAAACACACACTTGCCATTTGCAGGGTTCAAACCCCTATCTGACTATGTTATGACACTCAAGACGGACACATTAGCAGAGGGTGCTATTCGCATTACTGGGAGGATTCCCTTCTCTTGCTGTACTTATAGGGTGCTGACATCATCAGTGTTTAGAAAGGGAAATGTGCATCCTGTAGTCTGTTCACCTGGTTGCCAAAAGGGACATTGTCCTCACACACACTAACCCCCCTCAGCCAAAAACATACACTTACCATTTGCAGGGTTCAAACCCCTATCTGACTATGTTATGACACTCAAGACGGACACATTAGCAGAGTGTGCTATTCGCATTACTGGGAGGTTTCCCTTTTCTTGCTGTACTTATAGGGTGCTGACATCATCAGTGTTTAGAAAGGGAAATGTGCATCCTGTAGTCTGTTCACCTAGTTGCCAAAAGGGACATTGTCCTCACACACACTAACCCCCCTCAGCCAAAAACACACACTTGCAGGATTCAAACCCCTATCTAACTATGCTAGGACACTTGAGACGGACGCATTAGCAGAGCACGCTATTCGCATTACTGGGAGGTTTTCCTTCTCCTGCTATACTTATAGAGTGCTGACATCATCGGTGTTTAGAAAGGGGAATGTGCATCCTGTAGTCTGTTCTCCTAGTTGCCAAAAGGGACATTTCCCTCACACACAATTGCACACACACTAACTCTCCTCAGAGGAACACACACACTTGTCATTTGCAGGATTCAAACCCCTACCTAACTATGTTATGACAGATGCATTAGCGGAGCGTACTATTCGCATTACTGGGAGGTTTCTTTTCTCCTGCTGTACTTATAGGGTGCTGACATCATCGTGTTTAGAAAGGGGAATGTGCATCCTGTGGGGAGGCAGACACCAAGCACACTCTGGCTAAGCTGTCATTCCCTAGGGCAAACAGCCTAGTGTTGACCTCTACACCCATATGTTTAATTGTCAAATGCACATTATTTGTTGCTGATAGACTGTTTGCACATCTTTATTGCCATAGCATTCCCTGTTTGTATGAACAACTTGTGCATCTGTGGAAGATATTTGCATATGGGAGGGATCCACTATATCACGTATGTCTCTGTAGTCATTTAACTGTGTGCACTGGGCAGACTGCTGTAATGTGGTTGGTTCCTGGAATAACACATAAAAATATCAGATATGTGTGTCCAACTGCTAAACTGAGAGTTGGCCTAAGTGTGTGAGCATGCCCAGTTCAGCCTTCCCATGGCATGTTGTCTGACATATGTCTCATTTATCAAAGTGTGTGAACATGGCCAGTGTGAGCATTCCGTATGTTGGACTCTGCAGCCCACCACATTTGTGGATGAGTGTGAACTTCAACAAATATCACCCGTTTATAGTTGTGTGTTGTGTGTCATGTTGTGTAGTTACTGTACAACTGCTTTGTGTGTGAACACAACAGGATTATACTGTGCCTGCAGTGTTTGCATGGGATACTTTGCATACAGTTGTCAACATCCTTTCACACTGACCTAACACTGTAGTACTGTATAGTGTACTGGTAGTACCTTGACTGTGGTGGACAGTATCCTGGGCTTTAGTGCTATCACTGCTTTACATTTCGATAGTGAGCACAACAGCCTGGTTAGGGGCCAGTTGTGTATATCTGACCATGTTGCATTCTGTTCAGATATGAACTACTTAAACCAGGCTTGTCCAACATTAGTAGTGTATTCCACAACATAGGTGTACATTTGCAAACACTAGCGATGTGCCCTAGTCCATGTCTAATGCTAGTTGGAGAGTGTGTTTGTCCTTCAACACACATTGTAAGTGGAGTTTGCCATGACATATGTCATGGTTAGTATACTGTGCCTCTGTCTACCTGTGACATGACAGTGATACCCAGGATAAAGCTACCATCTCCCATCCACTCATCAAGATTCCTATTGAGGAAGATTGATAAGTGACTCTATGGGTAGCCTGTACTGGGAGTTTACTCATGGGTGGGGGTGGCTTCTGTGTTATGGATCATGCAGTACAGCTTGTCCTATGTAAGTCAGTGCTGGGGTTCAGGTCTCTCATGTGCATAGCTCACTGCCATTCAGATTGTACAAGGTGCAGCATGTTTATTGATACCAGCAACACAGGCAACACATGGCATCTGTGCAAGCTCTTTGATACTCCTGGTGAGGTACTGTTGGGGACTTCACGGTTGATGGAGGTGTCTGCTGAGGTACATCCCACAGGGGCTATTGTAGTCAATTGTACCGCTGATGAAGGATGACTGCAGAGCCACAATGACCTCCCCTTATCTAGATCTGACAACCTTCATGATTAGGTGGGTATATGGTATGCTTCTGTAAACACTACAGCACATGTTTGTCCAATGCAGGATATCTATCACCTTGTGTCCCCAGGTCTCTCATCACATGTTAACTACATAATGGGTTAACACCTATGTGGTAATTGGTGGGCACTTACTGTATATACACGGGGGTTGGCTATACACTTTTCTGCAATTAGCTTGCTGACATGGCTATGGCACCAGTTGTCTGTTTCTATGTGGCCCTTTTGTGGGATGCTTGTGTCAGCTGGTGGATCATATGTGGTGAGCAGTTTGTAGTCCTCTGCAAACATGTTCGGACACAGTCCTTCCATGTTTGCCTGTACCTATGGGACATATATACCAGACGAAGGAGATCCCAGGACCAAGCCTTGTGGGATGCCAGTTATATCTGGTTTGTAGTCTGACATGGCTGCAGCATGTCTGACCATGTCTGTTCTGTCCTTGGTCTGGTTTGCAACCCCTCTACTGACATAGGGGTTTATATTTAAGCTGGTGAGCTTATCTATAATGAACACGTAGGGTATTGTATAGAAGCCTTTGCAAGGTCCAGCTACGCTGTGTGGACCACATTGCCCTCATCAATGACCTTAATGACTGTTTCAATTGAGTCAAACATGTTTAGGGGCAGGATCTGCACTTAAGAAAGCCACACTGGGTAGGGTCCGGTGTCAGTAGGTCCCCAATATCTTTATGTCTGTGGTACATGCTGATCCTTTCCATAGCTGTGCAGACCGAGCTTCTCAGGATTCTGGGGTAGTAGTTTTCAGTATCCATTCAGGCAACACCTTTGTTGAGAAGGACCACTATTGTTGTACACTGCTCTTTGGGTACATACTCTGTGGTAAGGCTGACATTGAGCAGTAGTGTGATTTGGCATTCCATTCATCTTGGAGTCCATGTTGCACTAAGCCCAGGACACCATCTCATACCATTGCTGCTGTGTGTTTTGCTTTGTAGATGCTGGCTGTTACCTCAGCATCTGCAATGTCAGGGGGCCAGCAGTCTGCTGGGACAGATATTCTGCATTCGGGGGTTGCACTGCACCTGTCAGGATGTATGTTGGCAATATGTGTGTGTGTTTGTGATATTTGTGTGATTCAGAGCATATCTGTGAATTCCCAACATGGTTCCTACCATCAGTTGTGAAAGCCTTGGGATTATCCTTAGTGTCCTGTACAATTTGTATCTTCATAGGTTCATAGGTTCATACTAGGCTATCCACCCTAGGGCATTTGTTAGCCTAGCCAGAGTGTGTGTGGCTTTTGCCACCTTGCTATGTGAATATTATGGCCATTTATGATTTGCTTTGCTGTGCCTCTGTCTGGACATGACACAGTGAAGACCCCCAGTGTAACTCTACAATCATCCATCCACTTGGCAAGATTCCTGTTGAAGCGTGTCAGTGAGGGGCTCTGCCTAACATGGAGTGGGATTCTGGTCCAGGGTGTGGGGAGCCTCTGGATTATGTATCTGTCCCACCAGCACATCCTATTTCATTATTTGTTGAGGTTGACATCTCTCACTCTCACAGCTCCGATGGCTTTGAGTTTTCTGGGGTGGAGCATGTCCATTACTCCTGTGTTGGGCATGGCCTTCTACAACAGGCATGCAATGCCTCTGTTTAAGGCAGTATGTGACTGCATTCAGCTGGGGTGTCTACAGCCAGGCAGCATATGACATATATTTGAGACCCTTTATCCTCTTGGTGAGGTACCTTTGAGGTCTTTCTAACTGCTGCAGGTGTCAGGTAAGGTACATCCCATATGAGGCATTGTACTAGATTATGGGTGTGATAAGAGAACAGTATAGGGGCACAATGACCTCTGTTGACGTAGATGTGAATCCTTTCCTGATACAGTGTCAAATGTAGACAGTCTTCCAAGCCACATTGGCAATGTGGGTGTCACATAACAGGTTACTGTCCACTTGTGTCCCTAGGTCCCTGGTTACTCCTTCCATGCATAATGGTTTACCACCTATGTGGTAATTTGTGGTACCTTGTTTGGTATTTGGTGGGACATTCATACTGTCCAGTGTCTTCAGGACAGCTGGGTGGGGTTCCTGTGTGTGAGAGTGTGGTCTGTAGCATGCTACAGACTGTACAGCAGTCTTGCCTACAGTTAGTTGCACATGGGTGGACTCCAATGCCTTGTGCATTGTCAGTTACCTGGACGTATGGGTGTCTGTGCTGAATATGGATACTCACCCTCCTTTTATGTTTTGTTCCAGGTTTTGGGGCCATGACACATGATATGTGGTATAACCTGGTAGTGCTGGTGTGCTGTCAGGAGGCTTGCAGCAGGTTTTTGTCACTGCACAGACATTGATGTTCTCCATACTGGGGATGGCCTTGGGAGCATGCATATTGGGGTTTACACATCTGGCATTGGTCAGCATTACCCTTATGTTTCTTTCCACTTATGTTTTCTAGGGTGGTGGGTCAGTCTTTTCAGCCTTGCCTACAAAAGGCTCTATGGAGGTGGCAAAGGCCTTATCCAATATCCAGACGCCCAGGGGTAACAGGTGCAAGCCATCCCAAGAACAGCTGCATGGCTTGTCAAGCATGACATCCCAAGCAGACAGACATTGGATCCCCTTGTAATGACACCAGTAAGTGTGCCACTTGCTATGACTGATCACTCCGTGTTTGTACTGTGGCATTATTCTTGGTAAGGGTAGGATGCTGCAAACGGTGAGTGTCATACCGGCCTGGACTACATAATCAGAGAGCTCATCTATGTCTCTTTTCATGTAGTCTAGGGAGGTACATCTCAGGTCATTCACACCAGCATGGACTATGACTGCATCATATTTCTACTTGCTTTGGAGTGACCTGCATACTTCTGTTATGTGGCGTATTGTGGCAGCCTACAGGCAGCTTACTGTACCCTTTCCCTTGTTCAGTCTGGTGTGCGGGACAGCAGTGTGTCTGACTATGGAGTCACCTATTACAACTGTATCAGGCATGTTGTTTCTCCTTCTGGCCTGTGACTGTTTGGCACACCAGCTTTGTGTACTATGTGTTGCATGTGCTATGTTTTGAGGTTGTTTGATTGGGTGTCTGCTTTAGAGACCTCTGTTGGTGTGCTGTGTTTGTAATTTGTGCCTCCGGGAATGTTTTTCTGTGTTTATGTGTTTGGTTTGCAGTTGTGATAGGTCTATGTGGGACTGTGTTTGTGGTGTGTGTGGTTACCTTCTCCTCCTGACTAGTTTTGGGGGTACTGAGTTGAGGGAGCTCAGCCTCCTGTTTGGATAGATGGTTGCATCTCTCACATATATTTGTATTTCTTGGGTGGAGTTGGGGGTTGTCTGTGTACTTGGGGCAGGTGTAACATTGCCTCAGGATTCACAGATTCAACTTGTTGTGGCTGGCCTTAGTGGATTGTATGTGTGGACAGATTTTATTGCCATACTACTGATCAGTGATTACTTCATTGTTTAGGTTTGCTCTGTCATGTAGTAGCTTCCTCATTCTCTTGCATGGTTTGGTTATGGCTGGTGTCCACCATGCCAGATGCCTGCGTGTATGGCATCGTGTCTTGTTTTAATTTAGGATTGCATAATCCAAGCATTCCTGGCAGTGTTCATGGAATGGCTGTATTACAGGTTCTGAGGTGTGGCCCATATTTTGCACCTGCACAGGACATTTAATGGATTCCACATCAGTTTGGAGGAGTGCAAATATTGCTTTACACATGTTTTCCACTGTGGTTTTCTGGCCAGGGATTGTGGTCAGGATTTGTATATCCAGTGTGATTACTCTATGGTCTGGTTTTACCAGTGAGCAATACCCTTCTCATCTTGCCATCCAGTACCCATGTTGCTGATTATCACATCCAGTATGCTTACCCCTCTTGTGGGAGTGGTACGTTGTTCCTGGGCCTTTTGGTTTATGGATTCTATGAACTTTTGTCCTACAGTGTTGGAGCTAGTATAATACTCCCAGTCTATGTCTGGGTATTTTCAGTCACCCAATATAATGTGGTTTTGAGGACTTGATATATTCATGTATTCCAGCATAGGCCAGGTGCAGTTCCTGGTGTTGGGACAGTAGTCTGTAGCAGGCTATGAACTGGGGGGCAGTTTTAGCCACTGTTACTTGACCATGGCTAGTCCATGCTGATTTTTGTTGTGGTACCAACATGGGGGTGTGGTTATCCTTGACAATTCTTGCTAGTCACCCTCCTTTTGTAGCTTGTTTCATGTTTTGAGGCTGTACAGCACAGTATGAGATGTAACCTGGTAGTGTTAGGGTGCTGTTGTGAGCCTTGACTCAGTTTTCTGTTACAGCGCAGATATCAACATTCTCCATACTGGGTGAGTTTAGACTGCATGCATCTTGCTGTTTCAACTTATCCCTTATCTTATTCTTATCCCTTCTGATACCTATGGAGATAGGTTTGTGTTTTGAGCCTTACCTATTCAGGGCACACTGTGGGTAACAACAGCCTTTGCCAGTATCCATACGGCCTGCACTGATAGGTGCATGCCAGTCCTAGCAGGTGGAGCATCATGTCATGCTCAGCATGTCATCCCAGACTGGCACACATTGGATCCCCTTTGACTAACTGCGATACTTCAGTCAATTATTGCACTTGATCATCTCATTGTCATATTGTGGCATGATGCTTGGTGAGGGTAGGATGTTAGTCAGGGTCCTCAGGTGTGCATATAGTACATGGTGTTACATTACTTAACACATGGCATTCATGCCTCAGGTGGTGCTGCAGGGCTGCCTCTGTCGGATGCATATTACTCTTCCCTGTACATGTTTGTGAGCATGTCTTGTCATTGTAGGCATCCAACTTATTATTTGAGTGAGTCAGAGGGGTCATTCCCAGGGTTCCTACTGAGCCAGTGTATGTGCTATCGTTGCCTCTTTGCCAAGGCCAGGGCATACTGGGCACGCCTCCTTCTGCCTACTGGGGCAGGCTCAGGTTGTTCCTCCTCCGAGTCACGCTCTGCCTGTGATGGCCTTGGCAATGGTGGGGGGGCTGTTTGGCCCAGCCCTATGCTGGTCCTGCTGCAGCTGTTTTCGCAAGATCATATTATGTAGCATAGCACATACCATGACAATTTGGGTACATGTAGTTGGTGTGTACTGCAAGGCTCCACCAGATGTGTCCAGACACCGGAACCGTGACTTGAGCAGCCCAAACACATGCTCTATTACATTACGTGTTTGTGCGTGTGCCTCATTATGGCGTTCCTGTTCAGGTGTGTGTGCGTTTCTGATGGGTGTCATCAGCCACGGCTCCAGTGCTTAACCTGCATCCCCCACTAGGTGTCTGTGCGGGATGTCCCCATTGGTAAATGTCTGGTACAGCTGCGTCAAATGCCAGATGTGGGAATCTTGGTAGCTCCCAGGACAGCCACCACACACATTCATTATTATGCCCTGTGCATCACACACGACCTGGCAGTTGATGGTGGGGAAGCCCTTGCAGTTGATGTATGCCCTATCCCGCTCACCCACTGGTGCTTTGATGCGTATGTGCGTGCAGTCTATTGCACCCACTACCTCAGGGTATTCCGCTATTTGCTGGAAGAGACGCATATTGCTGGCCAATACCTCATGGGCATTGGGGAAATATACATGATCACCGACATGTGCTGACATGGCATCCAGGAACTGGTGCAGTACCCTGGAGGCTGATGCCTGTGATATCCTCATCATATCACCAGTTGGTCTCTGGAAGGTACCTGTTGCTAGTATTCTTAGGCCAACACATACCTTGGTTTCTACTGGGATGGGTTCCCCTCTGTTGGTTCTGTGTGTGAGGCGTGGCCTGCACAGCTCCACTATTTGCTGCAGGAGGTCTCTGTCCACTCTATAGCGCTCTACTATCTCCAGCTCATGTAACCCATGGTAGGTGACCCTGGGCCTGTACACTCTTCTCCGTCTCCTCACTGTGGGTTGTCTGGCACCATCTGCATTGTCACCACCCTCAGCAAGTCGCCTATGTCTCATTATGACAGCTATGGCAGCCCCTAACATTTCTGCTCTGAGTTCAGCTTTTTCAGTTTTCACTTCTAATAACTTAACTCCTGTCTTGCAGTGTCTCTTGAGAGAAACATCCTGCACTGCTGTTTGCAGAGTTTTAAGTGCTGGGCTGGGCTACTATTCTGCCTGTGTAATTGCCTGCTTCTAATTGTTTTCACCTGCTAGCACCAGCAGTATTCCCTGCTAGCTTCCTACTAAATCTGTTGCTTCCTTTTTCCTTTCTGTTTCCTCAGGGAGGAGCCATGTGCAGACCAGCAGAAACACGCTCACAGTGGCTTACACGCGCGCACACATACTTACACGGTTCAGAATCTGCTTATTCGGATTAAAACGCGTGCACACCCGTGCAAACAGTGTTAAACATCTCGCAACACGCTCCTACATGCTCAGTCTGCCTTACACGCGCGCACACTGCCTTACTCGCGCTTCATGGCGTGCACACGTGCGCATGCACGCCCAGCAAGAAACTTTGGTGTAGGCAACAGTGTACACCTTCCATTTCTTGACTTTCTCATGCTTATTTAGTGGCACACCTCTTTCCATGATATCTGTCTGACATCTGTCATGTAACTCTGACCTCCAATGAACTGCATTTCTTTCTACCATTCCCCCCTGTGATGTCACCTATCTCCTACTCTGTTCCTCCCCCTTCTGTAACTCTTACACTACTCAGACTGTGCTCTTTTGCTATGTGACAGTGGAATTCAGTATCCTAACACTCATTTGCATCAGATTGCCTACTAATGCTTAGTTACATCTCTTAGACTCAGCTTCCCCCCTTAGGAACCACTACACGGTGGCCATGTTGGTTTTGGTCTGCTGGTCCCTGCATTGACATTTCATGTATTGCATAAAACCCACATCTGTGGGTTTACAACCTTCGTTTTTATGTATTATGCAGCACAGCCCGTTTGCGCGGGGCTGCGCTGGGTTTAAACATCGGCGATCACTGAAAAAAATATATATATTTTTAAGATATTTGCATCAGGTTACCTTGCCAATGGCCACATATTTGGCCATTGGCATGCTGTCTGACACATATGCACCCTTTATTTGGAGCTGACATGGCTCCATTGCGATTTTTGCAGAAACGTACTCAGTTGTCAACTGAGTACATTTCTGCAGCTAAAACGGCTCTTACACGGGCTGTTCTGGGCTTCCTGGATCGCTAATCATCCTCATTTGCATGCTATTCGGATGCAAGTGAGGTGATTAGCTTATCCACGCCCACTCCGTGTAAGAGCCGATGTGATAGTGTTCAATCTCGCCGTTTGTTCTTACACATGGGTTCGGAGCCGATCCTCGGCTCCGTGCCGGCCTCTTGCAAGCTCTGCATCGAGAAGAAGCTCGAGACAATCTAATACCCACAATCCCCCTCTGCCTTTACCTCAGATCTAGTTTGCCGCTGCTGCATTCGCATCGTTGGGAGCTAGCTCGAGCGTCTAAAGCTAAGATATAACTTTATTTGTTATATTTTATTGGATTTCTTATTACTATTTGATATTTCTCTGATATACTGTGTGATTGTGTTGTTGACTGGATAAATTCTCGGTACCGTTAAACTGTTTTATCGGTTAGAATTTTTCGGGGCCTACAACCCTTCTTAAATTTAATAGGATTTGACTTTTATACCGGATTTGACAATTTTTTCTCGGATTTGACAAATTTTTCTTGGATTTGACTGCATTACTGGACTTGTCTTTTACTTCTATAATGTCTGATAAGGTAAAGTCAGGTTTTAAGCGTTGTCAGTGTGGCCAGAAAATGTCAGTGACTGACAACCATAGTTCCTGTCTACTGCCTTGGCCCTCTCCACTTGCAAGAGGACTCTTCCATCTGTCACTCTTTTAGTGGCATGGTCATTACAGATAGCGCAGGAAATAATGGACAGAGGTTTATTGAAGCCTTCTTTTCAGGAGGCTCTGGATGCTTCTGACCAGGCATCAAAGTCCTCTAAGGAATCGAAGGCGGAGCGCAAGCCACCGGCGCCGAGCTCTTCAGCAAAGGTTAGACCACCGGTTCCACAGACTTCGGGGGCGAGTGTTCAACTGGTATCGGTTCCTGAGCCTCGAGTCTTGGAACGGTGATGGAGCTCCCTCCTTCGACCTTATTGAGGTCGGCTCCGTCTTCGGTTCCTTCGACCCGTTCTTCCTCCAAACTTTCTGATATCGATGTGGATCGTGTGGTGCAGAAGTTATTGAAGCATTCGGCCCTGTCCAAACTTATTTCGGTTTCCACCCAGTTGGTGTCGAAACTTGAAGGCCTCCCGGTGTCTCCATCCATTCCTCCTCCGAGACCGGTTCAGTCTTTGGAGCCGGAAGAGGCTGATCTACTGATTGTGGAGCCCTCGGGTCCAGAACCGTCCTTTTCTCGGTCTGTTCCTCTCATCTCGACTCCGTCGGACCCGATACCGGAGTCTCGGAGCTGACGGTCTGTCCTTGGTTCCGGGGCCGAGAGTCGAACCGGCGTTTGTTCCGACTCTCCCCTCGGCGCCGGATCGATTCGGCTCCGTCCTCGGGTCGATGCCTTGGTGCCTGTGTGGGATTCTGCCCATTTCCTCGAACCGGGAGATTCTTCGATGCGGGACCGGCGTTCGACCTGATGAGGAAGGTGTTGTCTACCCAGACAACCACATCAGTGGAAGCAACCTCTCCTCCCCATAAAGGGCCGTTATCCTCCTCTGCACCCACGGCCACATCCAAGCGTCGGGCCAGTGTCTCAGCCACCCTGGAGGTGCCCCTCTTCCTCGAGGCTTCTTGGATGCTCCCCACAAAGAAGTCCCTAGGAAAAGATTGTGTAAGAGGAGACACTTGGATTCTCCACAAGAATCCTTGACATCTGATACTGACTTAGATGAGTCAGAAGGGTCCCCTAAGTCACCTTCAGAAGATGTCTCTTTTTCGGGCATATTGGAGATCCTGAAACAGAGAGGTGACTGGCAGTCCCTTCCCCCTTCTGAGGATGAGTCAGTTTTGCTGAAGGCATTTGGTGCTCACCCTTCTTCCTCCTGGGTCACTCCGCCCTTCGACGAACTAATGGAACTAATTGCTCGAAGGGCATGGGAGGCTCCTGACACAGTGGAACCAGTCCCAAGGAAACCCAATAAATACATCACGGCACCTCAGGACAAGTCCTACTTAACAAAAGGAGTTCCAGTGGACGCTATGGTGGTGGCAGCAGCCACGAAAAAGGAGATGTCGGAGTCTTCTTCATCTGTCCATCCTCCTAATAAAGATTCTAGGACGATGGATAGATCACGGAAGCGCATTTTAGTTCAGCGGCTTTTTCCATGCGATCCCTGAACTATTTGACCCATTTTACACGTCTACAGAGGGATCTAGTCAAAGAGTTGGGAGATACCCTCCAGGGTACTACAGATGCAGCTGTCTCAGAGAAAGTGACAGCGCAGCTTAATACCCTTACATCTATTGTTAACTTCGTCCATGAGGCTGATATCCTCGCGGCGAAGGTTCGAGTAGGGCAGCAACTTCAGCGATTGCTCTTAGCGAACAATCCTGGATGCGCTTATGTTCCTTTGCGGAAGCCTTCAAGTCTTCCTTTACAAGCGCCCCATTTGACGGTGCCACTCTCTTTGGCCCCAAAGTAAAGGAGACCCTTACCGGTGTGAACAGGAGGGAAAGACTCTGTCTGCTGTCGGAGTCCGTTTTCCACCCCAACCAGACCGTACCCCAAAGGGCAGCGTGGTGGAAAAATGTGGTTTGAAAACCCCAAGGATCTTTCCCAGGCACACAGGAGATGCCCCCTCTAGAGGCAGAGGAGGGGTAGAGGTGGAAGACGCCGCCCTGGCGGCAGAGGAGTCCGCAACATCAAGGTGACAGGGAGACACTCCCTGGTAAACCTTTCCAGCACTCCTGAGAGGAGGCCCGACTGTCCTGCTCTGGAGGCAGTCGGGGGTCAGCTTTATACCCTCAGGCCTGGCAAAATATAACTACAGACAAGTGGGTAAAAGCGTGGTTACCAGAGGTTACAACATACCCTTTCTATCTCATCCCATCCCAAAGAAAAGACTCCCAGATGTACCGCCCCATCTGCGAGAGCCAGCAGCTATAGAAATTTCAAAGCTGCTAGAAAAAGAGTCATCCAACCAGTCCCAGCGGACCAGCAAGGATTCGGGACTTACTCAAGGTTCTTTTTAGTTCCAAAGAAAACAGGGGACTGGAGGCCCATTCTGGACCTAAGCTACCTCAATACCTTCGTCAGGAAAGAAAAGTTCGAATGGTCACGCTTCAATCGATCCTTCCATTCTTACAGAAGGACGACTGGATGTGCTCAATAGATCTAGAAGATGCATACTACCACATCAAAATGGCCAGGGCATCCAGAGATCATTTGCGCTTTCGGCTGGGGCCAGTCACTTTCAATTTGAGCCCTGCCCTTTGGTCTGACCTCAGCCCCAGGGTCTTCACCAAATGCATGGCAGTGGTAGCGTCTCACTTGAGGCGCCAAGGATTCAGGTGTTTCCGTATCTGGATGACTGGCTCCTTTCTGCCACCACCCAGCGTCAACTATTACAGGCCAGAGACTTTACTCTTCAACTGTGTGTTCACCTAGGGATTTCTGTAAACTTGGAAAATCCTTACTTCAGCCATCACAAAATATCTTGTTCATAGGAGCAGAATTAAACACCGTCAGTTAATTCTAAGACTTCCCCAGAAAGGATACTATCACTTCAGACTCATATCGTCTTCTACTCTTGTCAAGGAAATCTCCTGCAAAACTGGTACTGAAGGTGTTGGGACTCATGTCGGCCTCCCTTATTGCAATACCCTTGGGAAGGCTGCACATGAGAGTCCTACAATGGCTACTGTTTGCACAATGGTCGTTTCAACAACTACCTCTAACACACGAGATTCTTATAACGAAGACATGCAAAACAGATCTAAACTGGTGGCTTCAAACTTGCAACCTTTCCAAGGGAGACCGTTTGTGCTACCCGCCCACAGTTACGGTGACCACGGATGCTTCCCTGATAGGGTGGGGGGGCATCTTTCAGGGACAGACAGTCCAAGGCGAATGGACCAATTTGGAGTACAATCTGCACATCAATGTTCTAGAGTTGAGGGCAGTGTTTCTAGCGTTGCAACACTTTGCTCCCCTTCTTCCTCTGGGAACTATTGCAGTTCAGACGGACAACATGTCTGTAGTCTGGTACATAAACAAGCAAGGGGGAACCAAATCCTATCAGCTATGCAGAGAGGCCATGAGAATCTGGCAGTGGGCGGAGTCCACGGTCGCTTAATAGCAACGCACATCCCGGGGTCATCCAGCGTCATAGCCGACAGGCTGAGCAGAGCAATTCTGCTACCGCACAGTGGTCCCTAAAACAGTCAGTAGCGAAAGGATTTTTTCGCCGTGGGAAACCTTCCTGCGACCTGTTTGCGTCTCCAATGAGCGCCAAATGCAGGAGCTACTTTGCCCTATTACCCCTCAGGGAAGTCCCAGGGACGCTCTGGTTCACGATTGGCCCGGGACTCCTGTACGCATTTCCTCCATTTCCTCTGATACCAAAGTTTCTCCAGAAAGCCAGAAACCTACACAGGACAATAATCCTCATTGCCCCATTCTGGCCTCATCAAATTTGGTTTCCTTCCTGAAGACTCACTGCATTTGGGGACCCTGGATTCTGGACCCAGAGCCAGATCTATTGACTCACTCGTCAGGGGCTCCCCATCCCAGCTCCTGTCCCTCCATCTAGCAGCTTGGCTGCTCCAATTCCCAACTTAGCCAGGTCTGATCTTTTGTCACCAGCAGTTCAGGATATATTGGTGGCTTCTCATAAAGCTTCCACTACTAAAACATATTCTAGTAAATGGAAGCGATTTGTATTCTGGGCAAATACACACCAAGTGGATCCTTTTACAGCTCCTTGAATAAAATATTAGAGTTTTTAACGGACTTATTCCATCAGGGTGCTTCTCCTGCTACACTAAGAGTTCAATTGGCAGCCATTTCAAATTTCCATGTGGAAGAATGTGGAGCTCCTGTTATGGCTCACAGACTTTGTAAAGCCTTTCTAAAGGGGTTTTCCATATTAGACCACCAGTCAGATCTCCTACGTCACCTTGGAGTCTAAACTTGTTGTTATCTAAATTAATGTTGCCCCCTTTGAACCTGCCTCTTCTTGCCCATTAAAATTTTTGTCCTGGAAGACTCTATTTTTGGTAGCCATTACTTCCGCTAGGCGAGTGTCTGAACTTCAGGCTCTCTCCATCAAGCACCCTTATTTGATCTTTCACTCTGACAGAGTTTCTCTTGAACCAATTCATCTTTCCTCCCTAAAGTGTGTTCTATTAACAATATTAATCAGTCCATTGAATTACCCACTTTCTTCAAAAATCACTCCAACAAAATGGAGTACATGTTGCATAAATTAGATGTTCACAGACAACTAAGATTTTACTTGGCTAGAACAAAAGATCACAGAAAAACTGATCAACTCTTTGTGGCTTTTGCTGATAGCAGGAAAGGACTAGCAGTTACCAAAAGAACTCTTTCTAAGTGGTTAACGGATTGTATAATCTATGTCTACGATTCTTCAAATCAAACTCTTTTGCACAAACCCAAAGGACATTCCACAAGGTCAGTGTCTACATCTTTGGCTCATGCAGCCCGCCTACCACTGGGCGCTATTTGTGCGGCTGCTGCTACTTGGTCTAAGCCACATACATTCATTTCTCATTATAAGGTAGACAAGGCTTCTAGGACAGGGCAACCTTTGGTTCCACTGTGCTCAAGAGCGTCCTTCCGTGAGTTCCTCAGGAACAAGGAGCTAGGGGCGCTACCCATGTGTAAGAACAAGCGGAGATTGAACACTATCACATATAGAAGTTATGTCCTTACCATAACGTTCCATGTGGAGTGTTCATCTCGCCTTTGTTCTTACATTCCCACCCTCCCGCCCTAAGAAGAACGTTCTTTGATGCCTGGCCAGGATCATCCTGCTGCTGCTTCTACAAATATGGTGTACATAGTTGACATATATATATATATTATATATATATGTCTATTGTCTTACTATATATATATATATATAGTTATGTATAAATTCTTATTTCTGGACATATGTGATGTAAGCATGAATGTGCTCTCTCTGGATTGGTTTGCTTGCAAACTAGATCTGAGGTAAAGGCAGAGGGGATTGTGGGTATTAGATTGTCTCGAGCTTCTTCTCGATGCAGAGCTTGCAAGAGGCGGCACGGAGCCGAGGATCGGCTCCGAACCCATGTGTAAGAACAAAGGCGCGATGAACACTCCACATGGAACGTTATGGTAAGGACATAACTTCTATTTTTAGCTTGTCTCTTACACGGACTTTCGAGTGGTCCCTAAAACAGTCAGTAGCGAAAAGGATTTTTTCGCGTGGGGCCAACCTTCCTGCGACCTGTTTGCGTCTCAATGAGCACGCCAAATGCAGGAGCTACTTTGCCCTATTACCCCTCCAGGGAAGTCCCCAGGGGCGCTCTGGTTCACGATTGGCCCCGGGACTCCTGTGCATTTCCTCCATTTCCTCTGATACCAAAGTTTCTCCAGAAAGCCAGAAACCTACACAGGACAATAATCCTCATTGCCCCATTCTGGCCTCATCAAATTTGGTTTCCCTTCCTGAAGACTCACTGCATTTGGGGACCCTGGATTCTGGACCCAGAGCCAGATCTATTGACTCACTCGTCAGGGGCTCCCCATCCCGCGCTCCTGTCCCTCCATCTAGCAGCTTGGCTGCTCCAATTCCCAACTTAGCCAGGTCTGATCTTTTGTCACCAGCAGTTCAGGATATATTGGTGGCTTCTCATAAAGCTTCCACTACTAAAACATATTCTAGTAAATGGAAGCGATTTGTATTCTGGGCAAATACACACCAAGTGGATCCTTTTACAGCTCCTTGAATAAAATATTAGAGTTTTAACGGACTTATTCCATCAGGGTGCTTCTCCTGCTACACTAAGAGTTCAATTGGCAGCCATTTCAAATTTCCATGTGGAAGAATGTGGAGCTCCTGTTATGGCTCACAGACTTTGTAAAGCCTTTCTAAAAGGGGTTTTCCATATTAGACCACCAGTCAGATCTCCTCGTCACCTTGGAGTCTAAACTTGTTGTTATCTAAATTAATGTTGCCCCCTTTGAACCTGCCTCTTCTTGCCCATTAAAATTTTTGTCCTGGAAGACTCTATTTTTGGTAGCCATTACTTCCGCTAGGCGAAAGTGTCTGAACTTCAGGCTCTCTCCATCAAGCACCCTTATTTGATCTTTCACTCTGACAGAGTTTCTCTTGAACCAATTCATCTTTCCTCCCTAAAGTGTGTTCTATTAACAATATTAATCAGTCCATTGAATTACCCACTTTCTTCAAAAATCACTCCAACAAAATGGAGTACATGTTGCATAAATTAGATGTTCACAGACAACTAAGATTTTACTTGGCTAGAACAAAAGATCACAGAAAAACTGATCAACTCTTTGTGGCTTTTGCTGATAGCAGGAAAGGACTAGCAGTTACCAAAAGAACTCTTTCTAAGTGGTTAACGGATTGTATAATCTATGTCTACGATTCTTCAAATCAAACTCTTTTGCACAAACCCAAAGGACATTCCACAAGGTCAGTGTCTACATCTTTGGCTCATGCAGCCCGCCTACCACTGGGCTATTTGTGCGGCTGCTACTTGGTCTAAGCCACATACATTCATTTCTCATTATAAGGTAGACAAGGCTTCTAGGGACAGGGCAACCTTTGGTTCCACTGTGCTCAAGAACGTCCTTCCGTGAGTTCCTCAGGAACAAGGAGCTAGGACGCTACCCATGTGTAAGAACAAACGGCGAGATTGAACACTATCACATATAGAAGTTATGTCCTTACCATAACGTTCCATGTGGAGTGTTCATCTCGCCTTTGTTCTTACATTCCCACCCTCCCGCCCTAAGAAGAACGTTCTTTGATGCCTGGCCAGGATCATCCTGCTGCTGCTTCTACAAATATGGTGTACATAGTTGACATATATATATATATTATATATATATGTCTATTTGTCTTACTATATATATATATATATAGTTATGTATAAATTCTTATTTCTGGACATATGTGATGTAAGCATGAATGTGCTCTCTCTGGAGATTGGTTTGCTTGCAAACTAGATCTGAGGTAAAGGCAGAGGGGGATTGTGGGTATTAGATTGTCTCGAGCTTCTTCTCGATGCAGAGCTTGCAAGACGGCCGAGGATCGGCTCCGAACCCATGTGTAAGAACAAAGGCGAGATGAACACTCCACATGGAACGTTATGGTAAGGACATAACTTCTATTTTTAGCTTGTCTCTTACACGGACTTTGGGCTGTTCCTGGATCACGAAGGCTGCATGGAGTCTTACACTACTCTTAGACTCCGTGCAAGCCTTCGTGAATCCGGCCCTATATCTTTCTCTTGGGAGTGAAAGAATGACATATGGTATTATTATATGCAGCAAATCAAGATCTGAGGTAATTCCAGGTGCATGGGATATGGACTTGGCCTCAAGCTATTTGAAGACCTCGAGCTTTGCAATTGGCCGTATCGGAGCTGAGGGATCGGCTCCAAACCTATCAGTAAAGAATGAAGGTGAGATGAACAACTCACATGGAACATTATGGTAAGTACATAACTTCTTTTTTTTTCTGTCTTTTGATTAATAGTTCATGAATGCCTTTTTCACAATAACTCTCAAATGTTTGTATAGTTGAGTGGAGGGGGATTAAAAATAGTAGGTTTCCTAAACTCTTGTCACACTTACTAATATTGTGCAAAAGGTATTCCAAATTTAGTTCCTAGTAAATTACTTTTGTTAAGAGTCTTAACAACATTTGCTATGACACTAAGTATAAAATTAAGTACCATTTCCAAAAGTTCTAGCTGCAAAGGACTAAATTGTTTAGCATTTAAATTAAATATTTCAGTAGTGGCCATACCTGTATCTGGTTGGGCCATTGCAGCATTGTTTTGTGGAGAGGTAGGCATAATCCCATGGTTCACTGGTAGATTGTGTGTTTGTGTGTGTGTGTTTTGTAGAGATGGTGTAACAGAAAACTGTGGAACAGGCCTGCACTAACACGTGCCTTGGTGAGGCAGCTTCTGTTGTCACTGTAGTGCTTTTGCTATAACAACTGTGGGGTGTCCTTAACTGAGATCCTCACAAAGTGTGATCTCTTTTAACTGTTGCAACATTGTTTTTTTAAATAAGTGGGCAGATGCCCTTGAGTCATTATTATGTTGTGTGTGTGTGTGTGTGTGTGTGTGTGTGTGTGTGTGTGTGTGTGTGTGTGTGTGTGTGTGTGTGTGCATGTGTGTGTGTGTTTGTATGTGTCTGCTGTGTGGATGGTTTAACAGAGGACTGTGGAGCACAGATGGACTGATACTTGCTACCCTGGTGAAGAAGCACTGGTGTCAGTACACTGTGCTTGGTGCAACAGCTAGAGGAAGGTATGTTTTGCTGATATACTCACCAGTTGTGGTCCTCCTTACCCATTGCAGTATTATTTATGGAGAAGTGGGCAAAGTCCCTTGTTTTACCTGTATATTTTTTTTTTGTGTGTGTGTGTGTGTCTGTGTGTGTGTGTGGGCACGTGTATACTTGTGTCTATGTCTGTGTGTGTATGTGTGTGTGTGTGTGTGTGTGTGTGTGTGTGTGTGTGTGTGTGTGTGTGTGGGCACATGTGTATACGTGTGTGTGTGTGTGTGTGTGTGTGTGTGTGTGTGTGTGTGTGTGTGTGTGTGTGTGTTTGTGTGCACACTGGGTGCAGTGGATGGATGACTGATATTATGAACTGATCTGAAGTACTTGTCTTCATTTGGTCTTCAACCTGTGGGTTCCTGAATCCATATCAGATCCGACTCGGCCACATATCCAGCATCTGATCTAGGCTCAAAGCTCCTCCCCTTACCCATAATGCTCCTGTCTCCTTCCTCCCCCCAGATCTCGTTTGCTGCACTACATGTCCACATGTCACCATCGTGATCTGAGCTCTCTGCGATAAAAGTTTGTGGTTTTGGTGTAAATCTTTCCTCTTTTTTTCTCTACCTGCCTTTCTCTACCTTCTACCTCCTCTCTGCATTTCCGTCAGTGTAAAAAAAAAACTCTCTCTGTCTTTCTCTTGCCCCTTGCATGTGTGGTCTCTGCGATTTGTGAGTGTGCTGGGTCTGAGGTTGGGACATGTCTGACATTCCCAAACCTGGCTTCAGAAAATGTACAGTGTGTGGCCATAAGCTCTCCCCAGCCGATGGCCACACTCTGTGCGTAGTGTGTCTTGGGGCAGCCCATCTCCAAGCCTTCTGTTCCATCTGTGCTGGGTTTAATCCCCAGGCACTTAAGGACAGGAGGGACAAACTCATCCTTAAGGGCGTTTGTCCCTCTTCGGGAACTCAAGTCCCTGTGCCCCTGGCTTCTACCCCGGCCTTTGGGACTCAAACTCCCACCAAGAGGCCCAGCGATAAAGACAAAACTTCAAAAAGGGATAACTCAGCTTTGGCCAGCCTACCACCTAAGGTTAGGTTGGCTCTGAGATTGGAGTTGCCCTGGCTCCATTCCTCTTGGTTTTCTCTGGAGCCAGAGGACTTCTGGATCTGGTCGCTAGCTCAGACCTCTCCTCAGCGCCCCTGCAGGTCAGTGTCAGTTGCCTCTTCCTCCCACTCCATCCAGAGTCCTAGAGAAGCGGAGATGGATAGGATGATGTGGAATGTCATCCACACCCAGATACAGATGGGAGTATTGCCTGCCCCCTCTTTCTCTGGAGTGAGGAGCATGCAGTCCTTTTTCACCCTGATTACTCCTTCTCCAATCAGACCTTTGGTTTTGGATCTGAGGACTCTCGATGTTGTGGGGCCAGCGCTGACGGTACCTTGTACCTCGATGCTGGCTATGACCTTGAGCGGGTCAGATCTGGCAAGCTCTCGGAGCCATAGGCTCGGCGTCAGATCTGTGGGTTTGGTGTTGGCTCCGAGTATGTCTTGGTATCTCGGCACCTGGACATTCGGCTCTGACTCCCCCATTGGGTCAGAGGGTGATGGCACCTATTGTCCTTTCTCAGGATGTCTGTTCCCCTTCGGCTTTCTCTCGATTTCTTTGAGACCCTTGACTATCTTGTCTTCAGACTCCATCCCGACTCCCTCTGTTTCTGGTATGGTTCCAGCCATTCTGCCATCTCAGGGGCAGCCTGCTACCACTTTACCTCAGGAAGCTTCCACTTGGGAACAGCAAGATTTTGCAGAGTCCTCCCCAGAGATCCCCACTGAGGAGATCCCTCACAAACATACATGCAAAAGGAGGCACTTAGACTCCCCACCGGAGTCTCTCACTGAAGACACCAATTTGGAGGAAGGGGAAGGTTTCCCCCAATCACCCTCTGAGGATGTTTCTTTCGGAGTCATCATGTAACTCCTTTGCCAGTGAGGGGGGTGGTCTTCCCCAAAACCTACCTCAGACGAATTGGTGTTCCTCGGGGCATTTGGAGCAGGACCATCTACTTCCAGGGTGTCACCTCCCACAGATCCTTTAGTGGATCTCATTACATCTTGGGCGTGGAAGGAACCGAACATGGTGGAGCCCATTCCCAAATGTCTGGATAAGGTTTTGAGCCCCCCTCAGATAGATTATATTGGAATAATTGAGACCCTGTTGATGCCATGGTGGTAGCAGCTGCCACTAGGAAGGAGCTCGCTTAGGAGAGCTTTACATTCTACCCTTCTGACCGAGAGTCAAGAATGATGGACAGTTTTGGGAAGCGGGTGTACGCTTCGGTGACGTTCTCTGTTCAGGTGCTGAATTACATGTGACATGTGATTCAGCTGCAATGAGACCTAGTTAAGGAGATCACTGAGTCGACCTCAGAGTCCATGTCGGCGGAGGACAAGAAGATCTTTTCCTTTCATATGGCCACTCTAAAATAAGTTGTGAAAACCTCTATGCACCTCCTCTCCCATGCAACCAAAGGAGCCACTAGAGCAGTTGGTACAGGCATTGCCATCAGGTGACACTCCTTCCTCTGGCATGTGTGTGTCTGTGTGCATGTCCCTGCGTGTACAAGTGTGCACATGTGCATGCATGTGTGTGCGTGTCTGTATTGGGACAGTAAAAATTGTCTTATTTTTCATTACAAATTTGCATGTGTGTTGGTGCCATCAGTGTGATGGCTTCCTCTCATGGTAATCTGCCATGGTTATTGCTGCATTGGCCTAGCACATTGGCCTGATGTGAGGTACTTGGTCTGGCCCATGACCATTCCAGCAGTGGTTTGTGAAGAGGTCAATAATGTCTCATTCTTGGATGGTACAGTGTGTGTGTCTGTGTGTGTGTGTGTGTGTGTGTGTGTGTGTGCTTATGCACATGAGTGTATATGCATGAGCTCTGTTCATGCATGTGTGTGTTGGTGTGAGCTCTGTAGAATTTCCAACCAAAAACTTTTACAGTGACCCCTTACTGATGTCTGTAGTATTTATTTATTTATTTAAATTTGTTGACCGGGAGTGTCCGACTGGACGTGGGTCCATTTTCAGCGGAGGCCTGGGGAGAAAAGCTCCACAGTAAAAAAAAAAAAAAGTAGTTACATTGGATTACATAGCGATTAACAATTTAACATAGAAATTACTTACAACATATTTACAGATGAAGAACATAGTACATCAGCAGACAACTAGAATCTTTATCTGTGAAGTACATAACAGGCATTAACAAATGTAACAATGAGAAGTTCCTGCTGTATAATAAGTACTAGGCTTATGAGCATCTGAGCTTGCTATCATCAAGGTAGTTAGTGGAGGTGAAAGAAAGGTAGTAGTTGGATGGGGTGGATGATATTAGAGTGGGAGTTGCAAGGGCATAGCCAGCATGTTTTTAGGTGCGCTTTTAATAAAGTTTTGAAGTTGGTGCAAGATGGTACAGAGGTAATTGTGGGTGGGAGTGAGTTCCATAATTTGGCTATGGCGCAAGAGAATAGTGCTTCACCAGCAGAGTTATTGGCTTTAGTGATCTGCAAGTGATTTTTGTTGCTGGATCTTAGTGGTCTGGTGGTGCGATAGGATTGGAGTAGATTCTGGAGGGATGGGACATTTAGTGGATGGTTTACTAGTTTGTGGGCGAATGAGAGTTGATACCACTGAAGGAGGTGAGGGAGTTCAAGCCAGCCCAGTTCAGCAAGTGAGAGACAGTGGTGACTACGGTAGGATGCCCCTGTGGCGAATTTGGCAGTTTTGTTGTAGCAGGTCTCTAGCTTGTTTATATCACATTGCCTTAGGTTGGTATATACTGGAGAGGCATAAAGTAGGGTGGAGATAAGGTGGGAATTTGCTATTGAAATCTTTGCTGCTTTGGTGAGAAATTGTTTATTTCTGTATAATGCTCCTAGTTTTTTCTGGACTTTTTTATGATCATGGATATGTGAATATCAAATTTTAGTTTATTGTCTATTTCTACTCCTAGCAATTTGGTGTGTTCAGTTGGGTATATAGTGGTGTTGTCTTTTGCTGTGATGTTAAAGTGAGAGTTGTTTTGAGTATGTTTGGTGGGTTGGAAGATGAGTAGTTTAGTTTTGTTTGGGTTGAGTATTAATTGGTCATCGGATAACCATGTTTCAACAGAGGAAAAGGCTTCCTGTGTGACTTTTTGCAGTTTGGGTAGGGACTGGGCTGAGCAGATGATGGTCGAGTCATCTGCGTATTGGATGAGTGTGCCATGTTTGGTGGCAGAGGCTAGATTATTGGTGTAAACAGAGAAAAGTAGGGGTCCAAGGATGGATCCTTGGGGAACCCCTATGGAGACAGGTAGTTGGGGAGATATGTCATTCTGCCATACAACGGATTGTTGGCGGTCAGACAGGTAACTCTGAAACCAGTTGGTGACTGATTGTGAGAAGGATAGGTTATTGAGGACAGAGATAAGTTGTTTGTGTGGGACCATGTCAAATACTTTAGATAGGTCTAGGAAAGTAGCAGAGGAGAGATAACCATTGTTTTTATGCTGAAGGATAGTGTTAGTAAAGGAGAGTAAGGCAGTGGTGGTGCTATGGTTTGGTCGGAAACCATGCTGAGTACTGGAAAGGAGGTTGTTAGTAAGGAGGTAGTGTGAGACCTGAGAGTGTATGCATCTCTCTAGTATTTTGGAGAGTGGAGAGAGAATAGCTATGGGGCGGTAATTGGTTAGTTCTGCAGAGGGTCCGCCTTTGTGGAGGGGAATTATACATGAGACTTTCCACAATGTGGGAGTAACTTTCTGACAGAGATCGGTTAATCAAGATGGATACTGGGTAGGCCAGAACATCAGCTGCGATTTGTAGGTATTCACTTGGGAGGTTGTCTGCTGCTAATTTGGTGGGTTTAAGTTTAGTTAAGAGTTTTTTTATGTTGGAGGTAGGCACAGGAGAAAAAGAGAAGGCAGTGGGGAGATTACTAGTTGAAGGTGTGGGTTGGAGGGGAGGGGGGTTGTGTTGTTTAGCTAGTGATAGTATGGTTTGGGTGAAGTGTGTGTTGAATGAGGTAGCAATATTTTCTGAGGATTGAGGGATGGTAGGAGGAGGGGTACTGACTTTACCTGGGTGGAGGATGGAGTTTATGGAGGACCAGAATTGTTTGGGGCTGTGTTGTCAGGAGTCTAGGGCAGACTGGTAGTATTGGAATTTGTCCTGTTTTATTAGCTTTTTGACTCTATTGCGTAGTTCTAGGAATGTTTGTCTAGCTGCGGGGGTTTTGGTTTTGCGCAAGTGCTCCCAGGCTTTATCCCTGTTTTTCATTTCTGACTTAGTGGTTTTCTGTAGCCATGGGGAGGGTTGTGCTTTGGTTCTGGAAAATCTTATGGGGGCATGGTAATTAAGGATGTTCAGGAAGGTAGTATTAAAAATTCAACTGCGTCATCTAGACTGAGGTACTTTAGAGCATGCCAGTTACATTCTTTGAGGGATGAGATGAATGTGAGTGGGTTAAAGTTTTTTTTTTTACGTATTTGACGATAGATGACAGGTTTAGCTTGGTACAGGTATTTTTTGAGTAGGAATGTTGGGGAGTGATCACTGAGGCTATCTGATAAGCAGCCTGTTATATATGACTGGGGGTTCTTACTGACTAGTATCCAATCCAGGGTAGTGTGCTTGCTGGAGTTTTTATTTATCTTTGTTGGTGACTGGACTAGTTGGGTGAAGCCATGAAGGTGTACATGATGGGTTGGATTGTTGCCAGAACAGGATTGCCAGTCAATATTGAAATCACCTAAGATGATAGTTTCTTGGGGGAGATGGTGGGAAGACCAGCTGAGGACGTTTTCTAGTGGAGGGATGTTTTGGCCAGGTGGGAAGTAGCATCCAATTATGTTGATGGTTTTGTTTTGGTTAATTTTGAGGTTGGTATATATTATTTCTTCATTGCCTATTTGTGGAGCTGATGATTTTAAGATCTGGATGTTTAGATGCTGTTTAAATATTATAGCTACACCACCTCCTTTTTTGTTTAGCTGGTTTACTCTTAGTATGCCGTAACCTGTAGGGAGTATTTGCTCACTGGTAATGTGAGGTTTTAGCCAGGTTTCTGTCAGGATGACAATATCTGGGGAGTATAAGTCAATGGTGGCATGGAGTTCATGGGCTTTGTTGGATATGCTTCTAATATTTAGGCTTAGTAGAAGGAAGTCACTTGGCTTTCTATTGGCTGTAATATGGGAGAAGTTGTGGTTTCTAGTCTGATTATGAGGACTGGGGTTGGAGATGGTAGGGCCAGGGTTGAGGTGGATGTCTCCACTTAGGGCTAGTTTTGATATGCATGAGATTATTAGTTTTCTCAGTTTTTGAATGTGTTTGTTTATAATGGAAACTTTATGATTGTGCTCTGTGGGTAATAGGTATGGTGGGAGGGTTACTATGTTAAGTTGTAGGGATGCTTTACGTTTGAGTAATATAGTTGGTAGAATATGTGGGGGGTGCATAGGGATGGCTCTTGAGCTGGTGGGAGGGGAGCTGAGTATGGGTGAGACATGGGTGGTGGTGTGAGTAGTAACACAGTGGTAGTGGTTAAGTGGGGGAATGATGGAGCTTTGGTAGGATGTAAGATATGCAAGGAGAGTGCATGCAGTGAGCAAAGGAAAGGTATGCTTGTACATGTCAGTTGAGGAGGTGTGAAAGTAGAGGGAATATGGAGGAGGTAGTGTTGGGTTAGCGCTGTGGTTGGCTATTGGAAAGATGGGAGGGGTTTGAGTGCAATAAAGGTGGGACCACTGGGGGCGGAGGGAATAGGGGGCAGGGTGGGGAGCGAAGCGGGTAGAGACCCTGTTAGGGTCTTGTATGAGGGTCTGGAAACAATCACAAAGCAAGACAAGTATGTGTTAAGAAACAATCACAATTGACCAAGGACTGCTCTGAAACTGTAAGTCTTTTCTTAATTTCTCAGGTGGAAAAACAGGATAACCTTGTATCAGTAGGCTACTGTGGTCATAGTTTAAATTAACAAACACACAGTATTGATCAGTTATGGATACTATTTGCTAACAGAAGGGAATAAGAGAAAGTGGAAGATGTGTGTGGTGGTGGGGGGGGGGCTGCTTACAGCCAAAGCACAGTGCTCTCCAGGGGAAATGAAGATTGGCTCAAACAGGTAGACACATACTCAAAGTTAACTGTAGCTGTTTGCAGACAGTTCAGACCCGGACTGCGCTTCTCTTATAAGAATGTTAAAGGTGGTACCGCAGTTGAATACTTAAGAGTGGTGTTAGGTTCAAAGTTAACTGTAGCTGTTTGCAGACAGTTCAGACCCGGACTGCGCTTCTCTTATAAGAATGTTAAAGGTGGTACCGCAGTTGAATACTTAAGAGTGGTGTTAGGTTCAAAGTTAACTGAGCTGTTTGCAGACAGTTCAGACCCGGGCTGCGCTTCTCTTATAAGAATGTTAAAGGTGGTACCGCAGTTGAATACTTAAGAGTGGTGTTAGGTTGGAGAGACGCTGAGCCTTCATGGGGCCTGTAGCAGAGTGGATTGTAGTTTTACTTTACTTTACAGTATGTTTTTACTGTTACAGCTGTGTGGCTGTCTGGGGTCATGACCTGACACATGCTTCAGTTCATTTTAGCTGTTGCTGCAGTTTGGCTTGTAAATGTATTGTCAGTGCTCCGTGGTTCACAGATAGTGGTCGGGTTTGTTTCTGTCAGTGAATGTATGTATACTTGCCTGCTTTGCTTTGTGTAATGGAGAACTGCAGAGTGGTTATGGTGGATGACTAACTGAAGTGAGCACAGGTCTGAGTGAGAGAAGATGAGCACTATGGAATAAGTGCTCTTCCAAAATACAGTTAATTGAATTAAAATAGAGTGCTCTGGAACTTTTGGGCAACCGCAAATAGCCTAAAAATGACTGGGATGGAAAATATGCTAGCTGCAGTAGACATTTTTTTTTCATTTTCCCAAATACCTGAAATTGCTAGCAAAATGGATTAGGCAGTCAGAAATATAGAAAGGGAATTGGCAGGGAGGCGAAGAAAAATTGGCCATGTTTGCTGACGATCAGGATATTAAGATGTGAAATGCTAGGAGAATTCAAAATAATCTCAGTTTATAAAATAAAGATAAAACCAATGTAATAACAATTAATTACACACCATCTTTCAGGTTAATCCAGGAGTTCTCATATTTATGGGGGCACTTTACATTAAAATCAAATATTTAGGAATCTAGCTTTCAAAAATGGCAAAGACGTGATTAGCGAGTCCTGGGAGCAAGTATGGGAGAAAATAAGTGCAATGATAAGAAAATGGAAGAGAGCTGGATCAAAGGCTCCAAGCCATGAAAATGTTTATAGCGCCCAAAATAGTATACATACTGCAAGCAAAAGTGCATGATCCAGGGAAGAAATTCTGGGACAAGCTCAGATAGTTAATAATGCATGGAATGAGAGATACGCAAAGGAACAGTGGCAAAAAAAGATACTACCTTAGGGAGAGGAAGGGCTGGAAGTCATGAATTTGTGCAAATACCACCAGGCATCCATCAATCCACAACCCCTTTTTCCCATTTTTTGCACATGGGGGCGGTCCATATGGGATAAACAAAGAGGGAATACAGAAATGGTATGAAGGGAATAAGAAACTATATTTCTATGAGAATATCTGCGAAGAGGAAGAAAGGGGGTATTGAAATATAGGAGAGTTACACAACATTTATGGCAAATATAATAAGGAATTATTAAAGAGAGACATTAAAAAAAATCTGAACTCATTAAAAATTTGAAAGAAGCCTGAAACGAGAAAGTAAATGAACAAAAGATTACTTAATTTCAGTCTATGGAGCTGTAATTCAGAATAGATGAGTAGAACAGTGAAGGCAACAACCTGACTGGTAAACTTTCACAGACAAGGAAATAACAGGAAAGTTGGTGAGAAGTCTATGGGGCACTAAAGATAGCAGCAGAATCTTGAAAATTTAGAATTTTTGGTAGAAATATCTGCACATTTATTTCTACAATCCACATTAGAATGTTTCCTGAAATGAAGGAAACTTGTTGGCAAAGTGAGAAAGACTCAGCAGTGCTTAACTGTTGTCATGTGACTTTGAAACTTGTATGATTGTAGCTGTGCTTTATGATGTGGCAATTATACAGTGATTTGTTTACTGTACATATTTCTAGTAGGCTAAAGCATTCTTATCAATATGAAATGAGTACTTTTCACTTAAGTTATATGGAGAGTTTATGGCGGCCCTTATTTATGAAACACTGTCATGAAGTTCCTGTGTTGGCCAGCTCAGGAGGATATGAATGCTGTAAATAAATGACTAGATTCGCTGTGCTTTAGAGATGAATAAGCACATAAAGTATTGATTACTGTCCTATTATTTCTTCCTGTAAGATCCTCAGTTATGGTGTGAATCATGTAGACACATGCACTTTTTATTTGTCTCTATGAGGCATACATAGCCAAGGAAAAGAAAAATATTAAAAGCAATGAATGACTGGAAGTCCATACTTGAATCGTAGAAGTCTTTCATACAAACAGTCTTGTGATCCTGAATAGCTTACATAAATGACATGTACTCCATATGTCCTCTAAAAAGCATATCACTGAAATACCAGTGAAAATTTTCTGAATTACTTTTGAGATACTTTAATTCGGCCATTATCTGCATCTTAATGTCTTGAAAAACATATATTTTAAGATATAGTTTTCTCTGTAATGTAACAGTCTGACTTAATTTTTTTAACCTGTTACAGATATTTCCGGGAATGTTCTGATAAAAATGGCAAACAATAAGTTATTCTTTTCTAAGATTGGAACAGAAGATACAATAATACTCCCTGACTGGGAAAATGCAGATACTGACATGATCTTTTACTCAGTCCCTACTGGAAACACATATGTTTTGAAACTGAAAGGAACATGGGTGCAGAGACAAGTCTATCCTCTAGAAATGGAAATATTCAGTGCAACAGCCAATCTTACAAATGGTTGTTTGTATACTAAATTCTATCACAACATGAGTGTTCCAGTGTACTATCTGGATATGGGTGAGCAATTATTTGCCTGGGCTCAGATTATTTATAAGGAGGACTTTGGAATAAGTATGCGGCTGGCTAAAAATAGAGATTTACTTCACGTGGATCAAAATATGGAGCTTGAAATAACTAATGGAATGTGCATTAGGAATTTGGTAAGTTGACCTGAAATGCTGTAAATTTTATGTAGCTGAAAACTAGATGTTAATATAAAACTTCTTTCTTTTTATTTTCTTGACCTAGCTGACCATCAGTTTGACTGCTCCCATGGCTCCCCTGATGTTACTTAATGGAGGGAAGGGACTAAGAAATGTGAGTTCATACTGGTCTTTTCCCCTCACCCAGTTTATGCTGTCATATGGCAGTCAGGGAGAACAGCATGGAGTGGAACTAGCAGCTGGCAGCATCACCTATGCTGGTGACAGGGCTTTTCTAATCCCTTCCCCTGGATGCTGACACTCCATGGAATAGGCTGAGTGACCCATGAGATGTAGCTTGTAAGACCATGCATACTCATGGACCCAGTGTTGTTAGGACTCCTTGGCCCAGTCACACATTCCAACCTGATGACATTTGACTCTTGGCCTCCATCACGGCTCAAGGGATCTGCCATCTGCAGCATTTACCTTCTCCCCAGGATGAGCATGCCCATCCTCCCTGCCAACCCAAGTGTATGAGCCATTAATCAAAAACAGGTCTCCAGGGCTGTAGTTAGGGTCGCTTCCTTCTATGCCATTGGGCTGGTCAAAATATTGATATAAAATTAATGTTTTCTGTCAAGATCTCTAATGAGAAAAACTAGCATCAAAGATGTAACACAGTTCTGTAACATTATTTATTATTTCTAACATAAAGATGATTTTAATGCTGATCTTTATTGTAATAATGACTTTTTCTAGTGCTTCTGTATTCAAGCTCGTTCACTTTTGCACCTGTTTGATTTGTGGGCAACTCCACTCTCCTTCATGCATCATCTGAGGACCTCCTTTGAGTGAGGATCAAAATACAGTATTCATAGACTTTTTAGCTTACAATTTTGCCTTTTTATCTGTGCTGACTACTTTGCTTTGGATTTAACATATTCAGAAATCGAGGGCAACAATTCACTTCCAATGTTTTATACAACAAAAAAAAGAAGAAAAGTAGGCTTTCATATAGCAAGTAGTGGGCTGAAGTGAGAGTCGGTAATATAAATACAGTTTTTTTAACACCTTTGCTAAATTTTCACATAAAACATGGACAAGCATACATTAACAGAAAAGAAAGCAAAACATATTAACATTTTTTCCATTTACATACTTTATAAAACATACATGTAGTCTTTCTTTCTAACTATCATCAGTCCAACATTATTTACTTAAATTACTCATTTCCTGCCTTCCCTTAAATCTGACTTCTCCTCCTGAACATTATTCTGCATGTATTGTTGCCACAGTTTCCATTATTTTCTGAAGCCGTACTTGCAGTTTTTCCAATTGGCAAAACCTCCTTTCTCCATTCTTCTGTTGGCTTAGTTTGTGGAATACATTCTGCTACTTTATAAATATAATATTATATATGTTTTTTATTATTCTCCTTGTAACTTGCTTCTTCCCTTTGTAAAGATCTCTCTTCCAGTTCTTTTATCTCTTTTACAATATTCAATATTTCAAATACAGTTGGTTTAGACTTTGATTTCCATTTTCTAGTGATTACTTTTTTGCCAGCCAACAGAATTAACCTTAACAAGGTTTTACTATGTCTAGGCAATTCAGATCCTAAGTCCCAGTGCAAAATAATGATTTCCTTAGCTACAGCCATTTGCTCACCCAATGTTTATGACAGAGTATTCTGTAGGAAATTTTTAAAACCTGTCAACATATTACTCTCCAAAAACATATGTTCACAGTTACCTCTTTCTTCCCTAGCATACCTCCAACATTTGCTGTCTACCTAAGAAAATGATTTGAAGTCTTCTTGGGGTATAATAATCTCTAAGCAAACACTTCCATGCAAAAATCCTAAATCTTTGACTTTGCATACTTGGGAGCCATAAAGATGTCTTCTGATTTTTCCCTTGTAAACTGGTTTTCCAGCTTCTCTTCACAGTCATTTTTTATCCTCCTCTGTTTGATTCTTATAGTTATCATGCAATATTTTATATTCCCTACTAATTATCACTATTTTAACAGCAGCTTCTGCTCTAGGTTCAACTAAAAACTCTACCAGATCGCGTCCTTCACTTAAGATTCACATACCCCTTTATATTTGCCAGTACTCTGATATTAATCCCTAGTAGGGAAGGCAGTCTCTAGCCTGCAGTCCAAATGTTTTATTGGCCTCATCCCACTCTGTTACCATTCTGTCTCTCTAGTTATTTGCTCCCACTACCTTGGTTCCTTTGCTAGTTTTCTCCAGTAAATTCCAGTCTCCTCTTGCTTATTTTCTGTAGCCGTACTTGCAGTTTTTCCTATTGCCAAAACCTCCTTTCTCCATTCTTGTGTTGGCTTAGTTTGTGGAATACGTTCTGCTACTTTATAAATATAATATTCTATATGTTTTTTTGTTATTCTCCTTAAAGATCTGCATCCAAAATCCAACTCTCTCCTTATTTTATATGGGTCTACTTCATATGTTTGAAATGCCAGAACATCAAACCTCTGATCATCGAAGACCAGTGGATCGAAGTTCTGAAATATCGAACCTACAAAAAAAAGTAAAATGTGAACACTTCTGATTTCATGTTTTTGCAGGAGGGGGCAAGCCCCCCCTGCACCCCACATCCTCTGCTACTTAAATATACCAACTCCAAGAACACACTACAGTGAAGAGAATGGTAAAGTTCCCGTTCCACACTGTATGGTGATCTACAGTCACAAAGTTTGATATTTTGGAACTTCGCTCTTCTGGTCTTCGGTGATCAGAGGTTCAGTGTTCCAGAATTTTGAACATATGAAGGGGCTCCATATATATATTTATGAGCTTTAACTGTGTAGCTCTAAAATATCACTTCAAATCAAGTAAACCTAAACCACCTTATTCTATTGGAAAGATCAACTTAACTCTTGCCTTCTTCCCTTTCCAGATAAATTCCTTCATCTCTTTATTATTGTCCACAACTTCTCAAGTGATTGATAAAATGTCTGACCTGTATATAAAACTAAATGGGCTAAAAACATTTTTGCTGCTTGTATCTTACTATCCATATCCATAAACAAAAGCTTACAGTTTTTCAGTTTTTGTATTAACTTTTGTTTAGTCTCTTCTCATATAACCTTAGGTACCATAACCGAGACCTTTTAAATCCATACACCTAAATACTTAACCATATTTATAGGGACATAATAAGATGACCACTGAACCTATTAACAGCTATAGCCTTTGTTATATCTTCATTAATGTTATATCCCGAAATGACATGCCGCTGTCTCAAAATGTTCCACAATACTGATATGTCCTTTTCCAGATTTATCAGGCACAAAATAATATCATCTACAAATAAAGCCAACTTTTCTTAATTGCCATACCAAATATATCCTTGCAGTTCTAAAACTCTTATGTTTTGCCAATGACTCTAAATATAAAGCAAATAACAAAGGGGAAAGAGGACACCCCTGCTTAGTTCTTCTGTTCCAATACCTCTTATCAAAGAAGAACCCTCTAATTTTATTTCTTGCCTCCGATCCTTCGTATATCATCCTAATTAACCTTATTATCAGAAAATTAAAATGTTTCCATTGCACTACTGATAAAATCTCAGCTTGCTCTGTCAAATCTTTCTCTGAATCAAGACACACCAGTAACAGCAGTATTTTCTTACATTTTGCTTCCCGCTGGTTCAACACTGTTCTTTAATGTTGTCAAATGTTTGCCTCCCCTCCACAAAACCACATTGATCCATATCTATCAGTTTTGGCAACAGCTTTGTCAGTCTTTTATCTAGTATAGACATAAACACTTTATAATCATGGTTTGAAATTGAATTGGCTATATATGAAGCTAGGTCTGATGGATCCTCACCATTTTAGGCAATACAGCCACCACAGCTTTCTTCTAAGATGTTGGTGCTTCCCCTCCTTTTAAAAGACTGTTAAACAAAACATCCCAGATCTTTATCGCTTTCTTTGCTCCTAACATTAATTATACATCACTCTTTTTATCTTATCTCCTCCTATAGTTGTTGAGCCTCATTTACCTCCAAACAGAGCGTAATTGTCTTCCATAAATATTTTCATTTGTGCTCTTTCTTGATTTCCACATTTATCTGCTCTATACAAATTTTCATAAAATTTACGAAACATCTCTAATACCTCTATAGGATCTCTGGATGTTCATTATGTTGATCACTGCTGCAGTAGTCTAACCGATTTTGGTTATATCCTGCTAAGGACATAACAGCCAGCCACCTTTCAAAGCTTCAGGGCACCTTCCACACACTCAAACTGTCAGGTAGCTTGAGCTGAGCTGACTGAAAAACAAGTTTGGGTGCAAAGCCCTTCAGTGCTTTACTACTGTTAAAGAGTACACTCAAATGAGGCTTTAGAGGATTGATGGTACGCTTGTGCTTTACCTTGCTGGGCTGATAAGTTCCATGTAGAGAAAATAACTTTAGTTTTCTTAATTTTGTTGATGTTTTATTACTTTCATCTTCAGGAAAGTTATTTTAAAGCTAGGAGTGTTGTGTTTTAATAGACTGTATTGTAACTGTAACATATTTTTAAATGGATAACTCGTTTTTTTCTGTAAGCTTAAAAGTGGTGTAAAGCAACTGAAAACATTTTTATGTGGAAAAATTGTGTTTGTTACTTTTGTGAGGATAGCGTGGTGTTTTAAAATGCTTTTCACTGTTTTTCTGTCAAAAAGTAACTTTTTTTGGAGATGCGTTTAATGGCAATTGCTGCTTGTCTTCCTCAGGAAAGAGGCACCATTTTTAGCTTGACCATGGAACAGACAATGGTTCCAATGGTTAGTTCTTGTTCCAGCCACAAAAAGAAAAACTTAAGGAAACAGCCTTTGCTGCCACAGTGGGCTAGCAATTTGCCTCATCCCCAGGTTGGTGGTTCTGCTGTGGTCATTTGTTGTACCTCAGACCAGTCATATTATACCCCAGATCCCTTTGGTGTAGCACCTACAGCCAATATGGACAGGAGAGTTAGCCACATCCTCTACAACCTTTGAAGTCCCCTCAGTGAGCAAGGAAGAACCAGGAAAAAGGGAAGGTGTTCCTGTTGTGTCAGAATGCTATGCCTATCCGTGGGGAAACTGCTACTGCCATTAGTAACATCATTGGTCCCATTTTTCCTGTCAAAAAGAAACATTAAACCAAGCATGTATCTACTCCTCCTAAAACTTCTTTGGATAGGAGTAACTTCTTGGGTCTGGCTTGGGTTTAATTCATGCTACTGATCCTTCTTGTAAAGTAGTTTCTGGTAAAAGAAAGGGGGGATCCCTCTTTTCTTGAAGAGATTCAAGATTCTGAATCTGAAATGGAAAAAGAAGGGATATATGTAGCTTTTTTCCTCAGCTTTCTGATTCTGACTCAGAGGAGAACCCGGTTTCTAATTCTTCCTGTAGGGGGGTTTCTTTCTCTAAGATTATAGAATGTACCAGTGTTTTCCATGGAATAACACTGAGGTTTCTCAGTCCCTCAGAAAATACTATGAGTTGTTACAGAAAGAGTTTCCAGAACCTATATCCATTCCTCCTGTTCTGTATGCTTTAGAGGATGTGTGTGTTACTGCCTGCAGTTTTCCTGATAGCCAATCAGCTACCCCTAAAAAGGCAGATAGGATGTCTGAAGCTCCTCGGTCTTTTAAATTTTCATACCCTATTCCCAAACCTGACCCAGCAGATACAGCTTTAGTTGATCCCACTGCTGCTAAGAACTTAGTTAATTCCAATCCTACTGTTTCTGATAAGGATGGGAAAGTATTGATATGTATTAAGAAAAAAAGTGTATACTTCTGCAACTTTGATTTTCAGGATTTTGAATAGTTAAGCTTGTATGTTTAAAGTTTATTCTGACAATTTGTGAAAGTATGAGGAATGTTTTATTTCCAGTTTCTTCTTGTTAGGAAAAATCTGCTTTAAATAACTTATTTTTTTCTATTGTACATGTAGACTTATTATTTACAGTGTATGTATGACTCTGTTGATACTTCTCTCAGGGCTATGGCCACTGGTACTGTTCTGAGGAGGTTTGCAGGGCTGCTTTCTCAGACATTTCTAGATGATGTTAAAAATGAGATTCCAAATTCTGCCTTGGATAGTGATTTATGTCCCCCCCCCTCTGCTGCAGAGGTGATCAAAAGCATGATAAAGGGGGCAAACTGATCTGAGTTTTCATCTCATATTTTCCAAAGGATTTCTATCATCTCATCTAATTTTGTCAAACCCCCCCCCCCCCCAGAATAAGCAGTCTTAAAAATACAGATAACAGATGTTTAAGAAGAATAGCAAGGGGGTTCCAGAAAGAAGTCTCAAACCTCTCAAAATGAATGGCAATCCAATAAGCTTGAATGAATTTTCAAGAGACCTTGCAACCCCCTCCTACCTTGGCCCCTTTTCTTCTTCCAGAAAGTCTGAATCTCCATTTTTCTCTTTGGCAACAGATCGTTTCAGACAAATTAGTTTTGAAAATCATTTATCAATGTCACAGATGGCAATGGGGAGAAATTCTTCCTTTTAAAGGAGTCATTCCTCATTTTCCAGATCAGACTCTTGTTTCCACTAGGTCTTCATCACATCCTGTTTCAAGGAATGATAGAACCAGTTCCTCCTTTCCATGTGAGAAAAGGTTTTTATTCAAGGATGTTCCTAGTGCCAAATAAAGAAAATACTTGGAGACTAGTTCTGGATCTTTCTTTCCTAAACCTGTTTGTGATAGTGTCCAAATTCAAAATTATGCTACTTCACAACCTGTTACTTTTTCTTCCTCTTTCAAATTTCCAGGCAGCAATAGACCCGCAGTGGTGGTGCTGCGGTAGCATTGTCACCTCACAGTAAGACGCTGTCCGGTTCGATTCTCAGCTGGAGCGTCTTCTGTATGGAGACATGCGTGAATGGGTGTTCCTTCGTTGAAGGTTGTGGGTCAGGGCAGGTAACTCTGCACGTAAAAATCAACTACCAATCATTAGCGGACCAGAGTTCCGCTGTGGCGACCCCTAACCGGGAAAAAGCCAAAAGACACAACAACAACTAGACTTAAAATATGCTTATCATCACATCCCCATTCATCCAGACTTCAGAGGTTTCTTAAAGTTTTATGTGTCTAGATCACATTATCAGTTCTCTGCCTTACCCTATGGACTATCCAGTGTATAAAGTGTGTTCACAAAGTATCTAGCTCCAGTTATAACTCATTGCAGGCTACAGAGTATCCACTTTTTTCATATAAATATCTATCTATATATATATATATATATATATATATATATATATATATATATATATATATATATGGATTCACTTTATATCCTCGAAATACTGAAATATCGAAATTCTGTATTTCGAAGCTATAAAGTCGAATTTTTGAAACCACGAAATTCAAACTCTCGCACATTGGAGATTTCGAATTTCACACTTCTACTGTACACACACACACACACACACACACACACACACACACACACACACACACACACACACACACACACACACACACACACCATCCTCCCCACACACACAAACACAAGCTCTCCACTACATAAAAGCAGGGAGGCAAGCCCCCCTGCACCCCCCACACACCCCCACTTAAATATTCTCACTCTGAGGTTGCACTACACACAAACACACACAAAACACCACCACACAAGATACACTCTCCTCACACACAGACATCACAGCAACAAAACAGCCCCCCACATTATGCCAATCGTTTTTACTAAAAATATATATATCAATGCATTTCTAATGGATATACCTTCTTATAATAGTGAATACATTAATATTATGTAGGGGGCTACGCCCCCCATACCACCCATTGTGGGGGGCTGTGCCCCCCACCCCCCCCTTATTTAATATTCTCACTCCAGGGTTGCACTGCAATGGGGCAGGGGCTATATTCCATTTTCGACCAAATGAACTTCGACCAAGTGAGCTTTCAGTCAAGTGAGCTTTCAGTGAAGTGCAATGCTTGGTATCATTTTCGACTAAGTGTAATTCGACCAAATGTATGGAATCCATATATACATATATATATATATATATATATATATATATATATATATATATATATATACAACTTGCTTATCTCTGCAGAGTCTATTTCAACATGTCAGGAATCTCTCTTTTGGGTGAGAGATGTCTTACACAAGATGAGATTCCAAGACAGCATTCAGAAGTCTTTCTTGACTCCTTTTATACAGGGTTATATTTCTCTGATGTTAACTAGAGACCTCAGTTTAAAGAGCATTTCTTCCACATGAAAAAATAGATGTTTATCTTTGTCTTTTTCTAAGGTTTTCCACATAGACTTTAGACACTGCAAGGGTATATGTCTGGATTTTAGGACTCATGGCATCGCTGACTCTCATGATATCCCTGGTAATAATAATGATACTCAACATGAAAAAGATACAGTAGTATCTGAAATATCTTTGGTCCCAGCATCAACACCCCCTTTCTGTTCAAATCACACTCCTGGGGTTCTTCAGAACAGAACTATTTTGGTGGAGACAACAAATATCAGAGAAAATGGAAGCAAGTGCTATAGAAAAGGACCAAAAACAGTAAAAATTCAGCATAGGATGCCCAATGAAGTACAGCACACAGGTTTATTCAGAGACAGCACACCATGAAGTAAAACATAAATGCTTATATTCACAAGTAAGTTTTCATCTATACAGACTTCTTCAGATGCATAAGTGAATATAACTCACATACAGCAGTTAAAATACTTTTAAATGAATAATGCCTCTTCAATCACAGTGCAGCTACTTGAAATGTGACAAGTTAAAAAAATGAATATATATATAGAGAGATAACATTGAATCACATGAAGTAAGTATTTAAATACATAATTAAACACATGTTTATTATATAAAACTTAAAACACAAGTACCCAAGTTTCTTAAAAAGTTTTCTACTTAAAATAATAAATAAAACTCTTCGGCCATATAAATAAAATCAGTCACTAAAAAGGAATGTTTCTCAAAAAAAACACTAGAGGGAGTATTATCATTTCAAAAAATATTTTAGTGACTGATTTTATTTATATCTCCAAAGAGTTTTATTTATTATTTTAAGTACAAAACCTTTTAAGAAACTTGGGTATTTGTGTTTTAAGTTTTATATAATAAACATGTGTTTAATTATGTGTATATACATTTACTTCATGTGATTCAATTATATAAATATATATTGAAAATGACAAAACTTCATAATACTGAAGACCAAAATACTGAAAGCTCAAAATACTGAATACTCAAAATACTGAAACTCAAAATACTGAAAACACATATTATGCGTAAACTCAGCTTAAACAACATAAATCGTAACAATGTCTACCAAATATATGCAGGGGGGCAAGCCCCCCTGCACCCCCACACCCCCTGCTAATTATATATATCTACTCCAAGATTGTACTGTGCAATCTTGGAGTTGATATATTTAATTAGCAGGGTGTGCAGGGGCTTGCCCCTGCATATATTTGGTAGAAATTGTTACGATTTATGTTGTTTAAGCTGAGTTTACGCATAATATGTGTTTTCAGTATTTTGAGTTTCAGTATTTTGAGTATTCAGTATTTTGAGCTTTCAGTATTTTGGTTTCAGTGTTTTGAGTTTCAGTATTTTGATATTTCAATGTTATGAAGTGAATATATATATATATATATATATATATATATATATATATATATATATATGTATTTTTTAACTTGTCACATTTCAAGTAGCTGCACTGTGACTGGAGGGGCACTATTCATTTAGAAGTATTTAAACTGCTGTGTTTGAGTTATATTCACTTATGCATCTGAAGAAGTCTGTATAGATGAAAACATACATGTGGATATAAGCATTTATTTTTTACTTTGTGGTGTGCTACCTCTGAATAAACCTGTGTGCTGTACTTCATTGGGCATCCTGTGCAGAATTTTTACTGTTTTTGGAGACAACAAATATGCTTAAATCCAGGTCTTCCCATCTCCTTCCCCTGCTATAAAGCAGTCAGCCACCACAGATGCTTCAGACTTTGCTTGGGGAGCAGTTTCAAGAGGGATAAATGTGCAGGGGATGTGAGATACAAAGGACAGATGCAAGCACATAAATATAAAGGAAAATCTTGCCCTGAACAAGGCACTCATCTCTCTGAAACATCTTTGGTCACCAGGACCTCTTCAAGTGGTTACAGACAATACCACAGTCATGTGGTACATCAACCATCAAGAGGGAACCTGGTCGTACCCTCTTTGCAGACTAGCCATGTTAGCTTGGGATATAGCTTCACAGCAGAATCTCACTCTGTAGGCATCCTACATTCCATCAGAGCAAAACTGTGCCACAAATAAGCTGAGCAGAATCAGGGCAGTCCCTCATGAATGGAAATTAGATCGGGGGCTTTTTCCAAGATTTGATTCATCTGTGTGGAGTTCCTGAAGTAGACATCTGTGGCTACTCTCTGAACAATCAACCTGCAAGATTCTGTTCTAGGACTCCATGCAAGAAGGTCTGGAAGACAGACGCCTTTTCTTTTTCTTGGACAGGAATGTTCATGTATGCTTTTCCACTCTTTCCAATAATATCCAGGATACTTCTAAAGATTTAGAAGGAATTCCCTATGATCATTGAGGTGACTTAATTCTAGCACAGGCAACCATGGTTCTCCCTTCTTTTGGAAATGACCAGGGGCAGTTATCACAACCTTCCTTATAGACTGGATCTACTCACACAAAAAAGGGGTGGTTGATACATCTTGAAATCAATCAACTTCAATTGACTGCCTGGATGATAGGCTCTTAATTCATTTTGGGAAACCTTTTGCTGAGTATGTGCAGCAAGTACTAACAGAGGCAAGAAAACTTACTACTTGAAAATCATATATTATAGGAAATGGAAAAGGTTTTCTAGTTAATTCCAACAACATAACCAGCTCCTATTCAGGGCTAGTTGTTTTCTGGTTCTACAGTACTTGTGTGAGTTACTATCCTATAGCATTTCTACTTCCTCTGTAAAGGTTCTTTTATCAGCCATTTCAGCTTGCCTGCCCATGGATCATCCTTTTTATTTTCATTCTCATATCAAAAGAGTTTTGCATAAGAGGCCTTCAAGAAAACTGCTGATCCCTCCCTGGGAGCTCAATGTTTTGTTATAGAAATGAACACTTGCTTCATTCGAACTAGCTAATCTGGCTGACTTGAGGCTCTTAATATAGAACACAGTTTTACTGCTTGCTCTGACATCTGCAAGAGAGGTTTCTGAGTTGCAAGCTTTTTACGGTGAGTCATCCTTATTTAATTTTCCATAGTGGTATGGTTTCTTTGAGAACTAAACCTGTTATGCTTCAAGTAGTATCCAAGTTTACTTTAAGTTAACTACCCATCTCCCCAGTTTCTTTCCTGAACATAAAAAATGAGGGAGAAAGGATACTCCGTACCTTGGATGTCCACAGACAACTCAGGTATTATCTTGAAAGAACTAAATCTTTCATATTTTCGGATCAATTGTTCATTTTCTGTGAGGGAAAGAAGAAAGGATAACCTGTGTCAAAACAGACTAGTTCCAAACTGTTGTCTAAGGCTATTACCCTTTGTTATACTTATAACAAAACTATTCCAGGTGTAGTCAAGGCCTGCTAAACCAGTATCGTGGCTTCATTTATGAATTTTTTTTGAAAGGGCTGAATTCTAGAAGTATTCTAAAAGCTGCTACTTGGTCTTCTGTACATACATTTACAAAGAACTATAAGCTTGATTCCTTTTCTTGGTGCAGATCAAGTTTTAATAAGACCGTTTTCCAGGGGCTTCAGGACTCTTCTCCTTCCATCTTTCAGATATAGCTAGCTAAGGTAATCTACCCATATCACTAAGGCTACTGCATCAGTGATCAATTTGGTGAACATAGTACAGTTGTGTAAGTAAAGCTTACCATAACAGTAGATGTTAGAATGATCACAGCTTTTTGGTGTGTTTTGTATGCTAGGGCTTGGACATTTTTTTTATTATTCCTAGCATTGTCCTTTCAGGGTTAAACCTCCTTGTCTATTCTGGCAGGAAATCTCTGAAGGGCATTTGTGCCTAAAGTAGTCCTTTAGTCAGCTCAGCTTGTGTTAAATTGAATTAACAACAGGTTACACAAAGATACTGTATAACTGTATATTCATATTTACTGAAAGGTTTATTGAAACAAGTTGACCAAGCAGTACCCTCAAGATTTTTACATTTTCTTTATAACATAGATTACTGTCAGATTTACTGTACTTCCTCAGATGACTCAAATTACAAAATGTCAAGCAGACAGTTCTTTACAGTCACTTTTATGTAGCTTCAGACTTCTTCCTTGATGAAACATTCTTTTGCTGATTAAAGCACTCTTTCTCTGCGTCCTTATCTCATCCAGAGAAAATTGGTTACTTAGCGGGCTGAATTGTTCTTTCATTGATAGGATAGTCTGTAACTTTTTCTGCTGTGTTAACCATTTCCCTTTAACAGGTTTATTCACTTGAATATCTGTATAGATTCAACTATTTATGATATTTCAACAAACCTCTATTGTCAATGCCATTTCTTACAAAAACATTCAGAAGTATAATACTTTTTGTTCCACACAAGCACATTCTGTTAAGCTAATCATACTTGTTTACTGCATATTTCTTTTCTGTACTTGCAGATGCTGTGTTGCATGGTATTTCTAAAAATATCACACTGTTACTATGACAGAAAGCAGTTTTACCAAACCTCTGTTACTATGAAAGAAAAACAGTTCTACCAAATTATATATATATATATATATATATATATATATATATATATATATATACACACACATACATACATATATACTATCAAATGCATATTATTACTATGAGGGAAAACATTTTTACTTTATATAATTCTATCAGCTCAAGCTGCCTGACAGTTTTGGCACAAAAAAATTTTTGTGCTCTGAAGATGTTATAAAAAAATAGTTGCTTAACAACAATCTCTCTAAGCTCATATGCATTATCCAAATACTCCGTTAGTTTCTCTTTAGCACTCTGCAGTTCTGCCTCTGCTTGTTCTCTGAGAATTTCCTTACTCTATAGTGCTTTAACCTCTGTCAGCCACTCTAAATAATTTCTATGTTTTCTTAACCATATCTCTTTCTTTTTTAATTCTACCCTGTTTTTAAACTCCATTTTCATCCTCCTCACTAGCTACCATCTCTGAAGAAATTTCAGTCTTTCCTAATAACTCTCAAGTAATTTCAACTACCCAATCCTTTATTTCCTGTCTTTTTAGCAAGTAGTGAGAAACTGTTAGTGTCTTGTTTTTGCTTCATTAGCCTGTATTTTTATCTTACTATCTGATGTTGTCTTTTTCATTCATTCCTCAGCTGATATGTTTGAATCCAAGACTCAGATCCAACTCGGTCACTTCTACCAGATCATTGGATCCAAAATTCTCAAGCTCCTCCCTTTACCCATAACGCCCTCTAACCTAACATATCACAGATCTCATTTGCCACCATTCAGCTTCAGACTCTGATCCTATCACTCTCGAGCTTTGGAGTTTTATTTAGCCATTTGTTGTGAGTTTTTGTCTCAGATTTCGTCTATTATATTTTTCTAATTCTCCCACCCTTAGTCCTTTTAACTCATTTCTGTATTCCTTTTGGCTTTAGTTTCTTGATACCTACTTAAAGTACCATAGCTAATACTCTTTGCTTTATGAATACTTGTTTGCTGACTTCTTTCCCTTTTTCCTTCACAAAAAAAAAAAAAAAAAACTTTTCTATCTTTAGTGTTTTTAGGTCTTTCTCTACTTGGACAACAATGTCTGATAAGCCAACTGGATTTACAAAGTGTGCTATCTGTGGGTATAGTCTTCCCCGTTCAGTTGCCCATAAGTGTATTGTTTAGATCTCACAAACTTGGATGTGGATTATTCAATCTGCTCTGGATTTAACTCCAGAGCCTTAACTGAGCAGTGGAATAAATTAGTCTTGAGAGGCCTTCTTCCTTCTTCCTATACTTCTTCAGTTGCTGGGGCAGAAACCCCTACCAAAAAACTGACAAGGGTAAGTCAGAGTCAGCTGTCACTGAAAAAGAGTACTGTAAGAGGTCTTCAGACCATTCTTCCTCTTCGGCTCCTTCATGGGAGATGCATAAGAAATCAGATCTGACTACCTCGGATCTGACTGTTTCAAAACCAAGATCTCCTCAGATCTGTACTCTTCTAGTCCTATTGAATCCAGTTTCTTCACGGCTCCCTTCTTCTTTCCTGGAGGGATCTCCATATAGGCCCTCCTGAACTCCATCCATCACATCATCTCTTAGAACTTTCAGAAGCTTATCAGAAGCCAGTGTGGATATAATGATGAGGAAGTTTGCCAGAGTGCAGATCCAGATGGGGGTACTCCCAGCTCTGACTCCCACTGGTTTAGCGAGCCGTCCTTTGTCCACTTCCCCATTGTTATCGCTTTCTCTGATCCAACCAACTATTTTAGAGCCCTCGGAACCAAGATCTCTGGAGGTGTCTTCATCAAATCCAAAGACAGTCTATTCTTTGACTTCAGTGATTTCCCTGAGTTGACCAGCTCAGAGCCTTTCGAAGCCAGAAGACTGCCGGAGCTGAAGCGTCGATGCTTAGTCCGGGGGTTGGAATTTACTTCGAAGCTTTCAGAGCCATCTCTTCCCTTCACAGCCTCAGCTTGGGTCTGACTCCTTCCTTGGGTGGAGTGCTGGTAGGGTTGTGGGGCTGATGGTTTGAGAACTTCCGGCTCCATTGCCATCAATGTCTGTGTCCCCTAAATTTGAGGTTGTGGAGAGGGATTTCTCATTGTCTAGAGAAGGGACATCCCTGCCCCACTCAGATTAGACCACTTTTGCCTCACCTGGTTCCCTGAATTGAGTATTTTCCATCCATTCCACTGAAACAGCCAGTCCAATGTAGTCTCCATTCAGTCTGTCAGGACATTGTCATCTCTTCTGATACTTCTCCAGACCACCTCACAGAGAAAGTTCCTCAGAAGAGAACATGTAAGAGGAGGAACGTAGATTCCTCTCAGGAATCTCTCATGGAGAATAATGATTTTGATGACTGGGAGGTGGTCCCAAGATCTCGATCTGAAGATGTCTCCTTTGCAGACATCTTGGAGCTCTTGAATCAAAAGAAAGTTAGTCCTCTGACATCCCTTCCCAGGAGGAACTGGTGTTCCCAGAGGCTTTTGGGTTTGGCCCATCTTCTTCTTGTGTGACCCCCCCCCCCCAGTCGATGAGCTCAAAGATTCTTTTTTGTCATTGGGCTTGGAAGTAACTGGGCACTGCAGAACCAATGCCAAAAAGACCAGACAAAATTCTAGCCTCTCCTAAAGACCAGGAACAATGGAGCAAGGGAGTCCTGGTCAGTGCCATGGTTATGACTGCAGCTGGTAGGAGAGAACTGGCAGAACAGAGTTCCTCTGTCCACCCCCCTAACAGAGAGTCCAGGGCTTTGAACAGATTTGGAAAGCACATGAATGCATCAGTCACCTTTGCCCTCAGGTCACTAAATTACTTGGCACATTTTATGAGATTGCAAAGAGATCTGATCAAGGAGCTTGCCAGATCTCTTTCTGGTCTATGTCTGCCAAGGATAAAAGTAGGATCTCCTCACAACTGGTCACCCTCCAGTCTATTTCAAGCATGATCATGAGGTTGATCTCCCATGCAGCATAAGGTACCTCACAGGCAGCAGGTTCAGGCATAGCCATTAGCAGACATGCCTGGATGTGCCTGTGTGATTTTGCAGAACCCTTTAAGTCTTCATTCATCAATGCACTTTTGATGGCTATTCCTTATTCATCCCCAAGGTAAAGGATACACTCTTCATATGTGAGGAAGTGGGAAAGACCCTCTCTTCCATGGGTGTATGTTTTCCAACCCCTCAAAGACCTTTCTGTAGGAATCAATGATGAGGTAGAAGAATGTGGCATAGAAAAATCCTTGGGTCCTTTTCAAGACTCATGTGGAGAGTGTTCCTCCAGAGGCAGAGGGGAGAACTCAAATGGAAGACACTGCTCTTGTGGCAGAGATGGCCTGCAGAACCAGAGCTTCAGAGGTTCCTTCTGGGATAAGCCGTATTAGCACTCCAGAAAGGAGGCCCAGCTGTTCCCATCTGGAGGCAGTCAGGGATGTTTGTCTTTGCACTAGAGAGCCTGGCTATCTATAACAAAGGATTCCTGGGTGCAGAGAATCATATCCAGATATTATATTATATAATTTTCTCTGATCCTCCCTATCAGTGTGAAAAAGATCCCTGAATTTCCACCCAGTCAAAGGGAAGCAGCTACTATAGAAATAAAAAAATTGCTAGGAAAAAGAATCATCTAACAGGTGTCCCTAGACCAGAGAGGATCCAGAACTTACTCAAGATTGTACTTGGTGCGAAAAAAGACTGGGAACTTGAGACCAATCCTGGATCTCAGCAAATTAAATCAGTCTGTACAATATTCAGAGTTTCAGATGGTTATGGTTTAGTCCTTTTTGCCTCAACTGCAATAGGATTATTGGATGTGCTTGATTGATCTTCAGGATGTGTACTGTCACATAAAAATAAACAGGTGCTCCAGAAGATACCTGCAAGTCTGGCTAAGCACCAGTCATTATCAGTTCAGAGCCCTGTCCTTTGTTTCCACCACAGCCCCCAGGGTGTTTACCAAACGCATATCATTGGTAGCAGCTTACTCAAGAATGCTGTGATTCTGAGTGTTTCCATCCCTAGGCAACTGGCTTCTAACTGCCCCAACCAGGCATTGACTTCTACAGGTAAGGGAATACTTGATCCAGTTGTGCATCCATCTAAGAATCACAGTCATTTACAGCAAATCACACCTCACACCTACCCAGTGTCTAGAGTTCATTGGTGCTCATCTGGTCACAGTCAATGAGATAGCCTCTCTTCCCTCTACTCAAATACTGGCACTGAGATCCCAAGTCGACAAAGTTTTGTAAAATTCTTCTCTTTCAGTTCAATTAATCTTACAAGCCCAGGGATCCATGGCAGCGATTATCACCCTCGTTCCTCTGGCCAGGTTTCACATGCAAATTTTTCAATGGACACTTTTAGTCCAGTGGTCCATTCCTCAACATCCATTAACAGCTCCAGTCAAGATCACACAAGTGTGCAAAAGATATCTTCTTTGGTAGAATCATTCAAATGAGCTTTCTGAAGGCTGCCCATTTGTTCTTCCACAGCCTGTGGCCACAGTGACTATGGATACCTCCCAACTGGGGTAGGTGAGACATTACTTGGGAAGGACAGGGTAAGGTACGTGGTCCCTTGAAGAGGTTAAGACACATATCAATGTCCTGGAATTGAGAGAATCCTCCTAGTGATGCAGGCCTTTCAAAACACTCTCCCATCTGGGATAATTGCCATTCAGACGGACAGTATGTCAGTATTCTGGTATATCAACAAGCAGGGAGGAACCAAATCTTAAATAATGATCAAAAATAGTACTAAACAAAGAAAAAAAAAATAGCCACACAAACTAGGAGCTGAACTCACTTTATATTAACCAGATCTGGTACCTCTGCATTTCCTCTTCAAGGATAACTCACAGACTCAAAAGGCTCCATTTATACAACATTGCCCCCTGCTGATTAGTTAACATTGTTCTTCAAATACACGAATAATGCTTTATTACAAAGTATATAAATATATAAACTTTATAAAACATTCATATGTAAAAAATTTACCGTAAAGAGCTTGTGTTTCTCGTTTTTTTGTTTTTGTTTGCTTAGGAACCAAATCTTACCAACTTTGTCAAGAAGCAATGAAAGTGTAGTAATGGGCAATCTTTTCTGGTCACTTCCTAATAGTAATGCACATTCCATGGAAATCCAATGTGATTGTGGACAAACTAAGCATGTCCGTTCTGATGCCTCACAAGTGATCCCTCAATGTCAATGTGGCGCAGGGTATTTTCTATCAGTGGGGTCATCCATGCTGCAATCTTTTCATCTCTCCCTTCAACAACAAATGCAGCTGGTTCATTGCCCTGATCCCTGAAATGGGGTGTCACTGAGAGATGCTTTAGTTCATGACTGGCCTTCGAGTCTCCTTTACGCTTACCCACTGTTACCTCAAATTCACAAATTTTTATAGAAAGCATTCTGGTTGAAGAGTACAGTTACCCTCAGTGCACCTTTCTGGCATTGTCAGATTTTTTTCCCCTTCCTCTGGCTTCATGTTCTGCATCCGCACCGGATACTAGATCCCACTCCAGATGTCCTGTCTCACCCAATTTGTATGACTCATCCAGACTTAACAGACCTCAAACTGTATGGTTTCTCCAGTTCAACTGATTACTACACAGCCCAGGGTCTCCTCCCTAGTCCATCATATCTTGTTATGTTCACAAAAAAATTCTACTAGAAGGATTTACAGGAGTAAATGGAAAATATTTATTTTCTGGGCCCTTAGCAAGAACCTAGATCCCTTTTTAGCAATGGTGCCATCTATCCTTGAATTTTTAGTTTCAATTTTCAATGAAGGGGATAGCTTTTCAACTATTAAAGTTCAATTGGCTGTCATTTCTAATTTACACCTGGTTAAAAATAACTCTACCTTAGCCTCTTCTAAGCTATGCAAAGCCTTTCTCAAGGGAGCTTTTTAGTTAGTCCATTGTTAAAGGATCCTACTTCTCCTTGGGATTTAACTGTCATGCTTCAAGCCATGACACTCTCCCTTTGAACCTTCTGCCAAAGCAGATCTTAAACTTTTGTCTTGGAAAACCATTTTTTTCTGGTCAATATTACATCGTCTAAATGAGTATATGAACACCAGGCTCTGTCTTCTAAACCTCCTTACCTGTTTTTTCACAAAAACAGGATGCCCCTGCAAACAAATCCATTCTTTTTGCCTATGGTAGCTTCTGAGTCCAACATAAACCAGGCCATTAATCTACAAGTTTTCTTTCCTAACATTTCAATTAAGGGGAAGTATGTGTTCCACCTTTTGGATGTGCATAGATAACTTTGCTGTTATCTCCATAGAACAAAGACTTCAGGAAGTCTGAACAGTTGTTTATTTCCTTTTCTCCTAACAAATTGGGCAAACCAGTATCCAAATTTACATTGACTAAATGGTTAACTTTAATGTATCTCCTTTGTTTATAGTAAAACAGGTTTATCATTGTCCAAGCCTCCTAGAGCTCATTCCATGAGGTCTATGACAGTTTCTTCAGCCTTTTGGCCAAGGGCTTCCTTAAATAACATTTGTGCTGCTGAAACTTGGACTTGTTCTCATACCTTTATTGCCCATTACAAATTAGATTTGATTTCTATGAACAGAGCAACCTTTGGCTCTACAGTAGTCCGGAATATCCTTCCATGAGGGCTTCCCAATGTTACAGTAGATGGGGACTCTGTCCCATCAGTTGAGGAATGAATAAAAAGGACAATATCACATAAAAAAGTTAGGTACTCCCAATAATGTTCAGTCTGTGTTGTCCAATTTTATTCTTCCTCAACTTCCCACTCACTTGTTCCCATCCTTGCTTCTGGAAAGATCTAAAAGTTGTACAGGATCCTCTGTTCCATGTTTGAGCTGTAGCTTCCTTTCTCCTTTCTGCCTTTGTTAATTTGTGTATTACAGTGTCCCTTTATATAAAGGGGCAGCAAACTCAATATGAGGCATGTTAGGTTGGTGGGGCATAATGGGTAAAGGGAGGACCTTGAGAGATTTGGACACAATAATCTGTTAGAAGCGGATGACTCAGATTCAAGTCTCAAATCTGAAACAACAGTTGAGGGTGAATGAAAATGGACAACACAGATGGAATGTTTGGTGAGTACATAACATTTTTTTATTGTTGCATGATCTGAAATAGCTATTGGACATGTGGCAAAGCTTTCAATTAAAAGCATATGCTCCTGTGGAATATATTTTCTGTCCAGTCTAGCCCAGTTATTGTACCTTGGGGAATACTTTGTAAATTCTGTCAGAGTTCCTACTACTGAATTCACTTCTTCAATGCAAAATATTTTCATGTACTCTGTTTTGTTCTATTGAACCTTCTACATCCCAGTGATACACCCTCACTATTGCAAATAAACTTTCAGTGACCACCAGTTAGTAATATTTTATTCTGAAAGCTGATTATTTCTCCCTACATTTTCTTAAGCACCACAATAGCAGTTCTGATAGTATATAAATACCTGTCAGCATAAACCTACTCCCTTGCCAATATCCCCCTTACTAACACAAATCTACCATTGTTGTCTTTTGTCCTCTTCTATCACTATTGGAGCTTCTCTAACCATCAGTATTATTATTCCCATTTTCCACTTCTGAATATCCAACCTGAAATCCTTTCTTTGTCAAATTCACAGGCTGATTTCTTTACAAATATTTATCTTGCAGCATTGATCTTTGCATTCTTAATATAATTCAATAACCTTTCCTTTTAGTTCATACCTGTAAGGCCATTTTTCAGTCCAAGATAATATGGATAGTGTAGCCATTATGATAAAAAGCTATTGTTCCTACCTATTATACATACCATTTTAAATGTGTATTTCCAACTTTTGTCTTGTATACGTACACCAATGTTTGGCAGGCTGATCCTTTAAAGAGTTGATGCTTCTTATCTGCATTTAAACATATGTCACATTTGTCAAAACATTTTATTTTAATGAAACCCCACAAACAAAAAAAGCTATAGACATTTTCTGAACACCCCCATCCCCTAGAAACTTAGATCAAACAAGCAAAAGTATGTACTTCTCTAAAAAAATGAAAATTTACCCTCCAGATAAGAAGAATTGCCCCTAATCAACAGCTGCACCCAGAGGCATTACCTAACTTAAAATTAAGGTTATCCATGATAAAGCACATGTTACAGCCTATGTTCCCAATTATACTGATTACAGTGTTTTCTTTTCTTATCATTATTTCCCTCACAGATGTGAGAATAGCTGGTATGATTTCAGAAAACATTAACTTTTAGCCCTAAACAGAAGTGCACTGACAATAATTAAATTAAACTATATAATATTATATTAAATGCATAAAATAAAGTATTAGAGCTTATATAATGGCTGCTTTACCTTATTCATTTCCCATAATTTCATACTTTATTTTTCAGTGACCTTATTGCCATTGTACCTTTATTTTTTATATCTCTCAACAAAGAATGCCCAGAAGTTTCAAGATCATTTGCTTGTATCTTCAGACAGCTGATTTCCATGTAAAAGCAGTCAGCAATGAGAAAAAAAACTGCTAACTGTTCCTCAGATGCATGAAGAAATCTTTGTCAGTTTCAGGCAGAACAGAATGTACAACTGCCTTCAGCTGCAGACTTCTTGACTCCTATTGAGAACATGTGCTACTGGAAAAAACAAGCTAATATCATTGTAGACGCAAGAAACATAGCACATTTGATGGCTTACATCATTTGACTTATTTCTCAAGCATACTTGATGACAAAAAACACTTGTTTATAGCTTAAGCCAAGGTCATTACTCTAGACATACACCCTTGTAAAAATAAGAGAAATTATCTTTATTCTACATATATTATAATCAGTACAGCTTTACCCACCACGCCAGCAGCTGATGATCACAACATATTAGCTTATACTTTTCTTTTGTCCAGCCTTTCTTCTCTTGTTATAGTGTAAAGCTACATTTCTTATAACTAAAGAAGTGTTTGTTTTCTTTAGTATCTTTAACACATGCAACAGTCACTGAAAAGACTCTCCCATATTTAAAATACTCTTGATTACACTCTTCATAAAACTGCTTTACTGTACAACTTGGAATTTAGTTCATGAAATGTTTATACAATACTAACAAGAGTAATAATTGTTTTACTTGCACTTACTCTTTTTTTCCTTTTAGTGTCCTTCTAAAATGTAATGACATAAAGTGGGGTATATGCTTTACTGTCCATCCACAAGTTTGACAAAGTCAACAAAAGTCCAGTCTTTCTCAGTCACGTTTTCTTGCAAAGCCATATTTCACAAATGTGACTGATTCTTTATAGTCTCCCATTTATACACTAATTTTACTGCTGCTGACCTTTTTCTTGTTCATCTTCCAGTACCAGACTCTGGTTCAAGTCCAAAGTACTCCCAATTTTTCTAGTCAGCTCCTGTGCTTTTTCTGTCTTTCAAGCATTTTTCTTTGGAACATTGGAATAAGTTTCACTGGCAAAGTCTTTGTATGAGTTTTATTGTCAGACGAATGAGATGCATTGTCCCCTTGTATTGCTGGATCACCTTTTGTTGACTGAATTTTGTTTTTATTTCCTCCTTAGCCAGTTATGCATCCAAAATATGTCTTTGATCCTCCAATAAGAAATATTATAAACATAGCTGTATACTGCAGCTTGAATATCACACCTGCATCTAGACATTCCCTTATTACTGTGATAAATTTGTTTCTAGTCTTCCTGGTGTGCAACGAATAATCGTTTTTCAAAAACACTCTGCTGCCTCTAATTTTTAATACTTTTTCCCTTCCTCCACAGTTTTGTCAGGATCATCTCTCACTGCTGGTAATATTGCATCTTTATTAATGCAGGTTGTCAAAGGAAAAATATACTTTAAAAATTATCAAAACACGGTAGGTTCAGGTTAAGGCACTTTAATCTTGCAGCAAGGAGACAAAAACATGCTAATACAGAGTTTGTCTAACCAGAAATAGGAAATACATTCATTTTTATAGATTCTCAAATTAATCTTGTCCTACCATGCTGACGTAACAGATTACCGCCTTTTCATCATCATCTGCTGACCATCTTTCCCATGAATTTCTGCTGATTTAAACAATTTTTATGTGAAACTTCCTGTGGAAAACAACATGGCCTTGGTTACTTTCAGTTAGATACTTGTTATGTTACATTCAAGATACTATGGCTAAATCAAGCACTATGCTAGCAGTTCATTTCTCTAATAATCCTTTGTCTACTTTATCTCTAAATTACTACAGCTGCAGAGGTTCCCATCCTCTGGACAAAGCTGTTTGTCTAGAATCATTACATTTATAACATAAGGCATTGTTCATTCATATACTTCTGACCTAGCAGATTAAACACCTGCTTCTCAAGTACATTTCCACAAGGCATAAACAAGAATATTGCTGTGCTAGCAGTTACTAGGTCAGAGGGCACCTTGCAAGTTTCAGAAAGCATACTGCAGTTTTCAAAAGGCATCTTTTTCAGTCTCATATGAAACTCAATTTATATAAAAGACAGTGCATGAAAAATAGAATGAAAAGCGTATTAAAATACTTGATTATTAATTTGGCATTAAGCATACACACATTAATACATATTTTTCTAACAAGGTCTTAGCTGATTTTTCATGGCCAAGTTTGTAGCACTCAGTGTGTTTTTTCAGTTAACAACTCTGACTGTGGAATACCAGTCCAATTGATTATTTGTGCTTACATAAAATTAATAAAGTTTGTTACTTCCAATTTCTCTGGTTCAGCATAAAAATCACAGGTTTTCACTATGCACTTTGTCTTCTATAACCTGCCAGTATTTGAAACAGCTGTTTGTGAGAAGCCTCATACTCAGCCAGTCATTTCAGCCTCTGATTTTTGCAGTTTTATCAGTTCATCTGACATAGCTAGTTGAAGCTTCTTCAATGTTTTCCAGTCTTTTGTTATTTGAGTTGATATATTCCTTCAATGTTTTTATTTATTTTAATCAGCTCTTAGTACATTTGATTTAATTTTCTCTAAATTACTGAAAGCTATTTTCTGGGCCAAACCGGAAGCTTGAACTACTTTTTATTGAATATTAAAAGCTACAAGAAAAATCTAGCCAGAGTTTTTACTGTGTAGTACTTAAATCTCTTGTAATAGAGGCCCATGGGATGTAGGCAAATGTCCCCTTAAGAACATCAAGTGTTTCAGCTATATAGCTTCTGATTATCCATGACATTTTACATTTTCAAGTCTTTATGGTTTAATTAAGGACATTGTGTTTCAGCTATATAGCTTCTGATTTTTCATGACTTTGCCTGTTAAAGTCTTTATGGATTAATTGATGTCCTAAGGGGGCATTTGCTTATATTCCATGGATCTCTATTACAGAAGGTTTACTGTGTCACACAATGAGAACTCTAGCATGGCTTGGTTTTATCTTGTAGTTTTTACTAATTGGTTTGCCTGTGTGACCTTTTTACTTTTTAGTTTGGATGCTAGTTGGGATATTTTGCAGACACCTTAATGGTGGTGGACCATCAGTTGGGTGTAAAGACCCTGTGTTTCTGAAGTATAGCCAAATTGCCTATGCTGTGCTGGTAAGGTAATAAGAAGGTTGAAACATGCATGGTAACAGCTAGTGGGGTTTGTCTTTGTTGCCTGATATATCCACAAAGACTTAAAACATAAAAGAGATGCTATCTCTTATAAATCCTCTCAATTCTCTCATGCACGTTGTTCTGTCAGGACTTTAGCTTCCCTGTATCTCTGCTAGGATGAGTTGACTAATGGTTTGGTTGTGTGGAAGGTGCCCTAAAGGCTTTTGAAGCTGGCCCTTAGCAGGATATAGCCTATATAGCTTAGGCTACTGCGTGATCATTCAAACATCTACTGTTAAGGTAAGTTTGCTTACCTGCCTGCACTGTTCATCACGCAGTACCCCCCCCCCACCTCTGGAACAGACTCCGCTGCAAATTAAGTAGTGTGATACACTCTCGTCCTTCTAATGAGACTCAGATGATTAGATGGATATTCACAAATACACCCCAAACTTGACTGGCCTAGCCCTCCTGTAGAGTATGGTCTAAAGATGGGTAATGACAAGGTGTAAATGGTCACAAAACTTAGTTGCCTTGTATTTCCTCTGATCCTGTGATATCCATATAGATGATACCATCCACACAGCATATGGAGATAGTCACCTGATCCTTATGGGTTGAATAGCCATCAAGAGAGGTAAATGTCCCTATGTATGCAGCTAACAAATCAGATATAGAATTCTGCCCCAAGTTCTGTAATGTGCTTATATACCATTTAATTCAACTGGATAAGGTACAAATATTTATTCACAAGAAAAAACTGAAGAGTCACAAGGTTTGTCTTACAAGGTAAGACTACAGCAAGTTGTCTTTTCTCTGTATGTTACTGTCTTGTTAGAGGGGACATACCTTCCATACAGAGCATTAAAGGACTACTTACATTTTAAAGCCATTTGCTTAGAATATCTCCTGATGTCCTAAATACAAGAGACCATTTGGCCTGAATAAAATCTTATTGTGAAGATTTACAGCTTCATATCTGTAAGATTCCCACACTAATGGACATTGCTACTTCTCTCAGTTAAATTCAGTCCATCGATCCATACTGTGAAAAAGGAAATGGATAGCTGTTTGGACACCTGCTTCATGTTATCCAGACCATCAAACTCCTCAACAACCAGTATAGTTTAAGCTTAAGCTTAAACCTATAAACTTTCAAATGTACAACAGTGATATGCTCAGCTAGAAATAAAGGCCCGATAACAGCTGTATACAAACACGAGAAATGCCATAACTATGTCTGTGACAAAGAAATTCAGATGGAAACAGATTACAAACTCTTGGTTGGAAATCATGTTCAGATAGTCTTTGAGCATGCAGGGGGATGTTACTTAATCTACAGAGATGATGTGCAGACAAGACATATGAGGAACTGCATATATCAGATGTGTTGATTAGAGCATATTTACCAGAGATACTTGAAGAGGTGCTAGAAATAGAAGTAGATATCTGACACTGGGCATTTCAGCTCCGTAACCTCTAAGGCTTATAGCAGCAGGTATTTAGTCAGCTCTATAGGGCGGCACAGTGATGCAGCAGATAGTGTTGTCACCTCACAGTAAGAAGTTCCCTGGTTCGATCCTTGGCTGGAGTGCCTTCTGTGCGGAGTCTGCATGTCCTCCCTGTGTCTGTGTGGGTTTCCTCCTGGTGCCCCAGTAGGTAGACTGGACACTCTAAATTGGTCATAGGTATGAGCATGTGTGCAAATGACAGGTATGGAAGAAGTACTGCGGCAGGGCTAGCCAATTGGTGGTATAAACCTTGACTCTAGATGATTGCCACTGTTGAAGTGACACTCCAATCCCATGTTAAAAAATGGAAAAAAGTGGTCATGGATGGATGGATGATTTAGTCAGCTTTTAGACTGCTGCAGTCTGTCTTCCTTACCTATAATCCCCAGTACTAAAAGATCCTTCTCCAGCCCTTTATTGAAGTTTTCACTCAGTAAATGTCCCCAAGCTATGATCTGATGTTGTAAATTTTCATTCTGTCCTCAAACCTGTGGGATTCAGATCCGATCCTCGGATCTGACTCTGCTATTGCAATAGCACGTTACAAAAAAAAAGCTCTTGAGCTCTTTCCTTACCCATAATGCACCCTTCTAAGTTACCTCAGATCTTTTTTGCCACTTTGTGAAGATGTGGGTTCTCCAATTGCCCTTGGACAGCTAAGTGAATTTTCAATATTTTTTCTATTATTATTGCTTTCTAAAATTCTGGACTCCTTTAAATAGTTTTAATTAAACTGTATTTATTGAAAGATCTTTTGCCTTCCTCCCTTGGTGAGGCAATTTCTGGAGCTACATCAAAAGTAAAAGAAAAAGAAAAATCTAGACAATCTAGCCCTGCTTCTTCCTCATCCTGCATAGTCTTGGACAAGGGAAGAAAAAGACCTATTTCAGAGATGACTACTCCCTCTGATCCAACTGCAATAAAAGATCAAGACATCAGATACAAAAACTTCATCGGATCTGAAGGCAAAAGTGCCGGAATCTGTAGACCTTCTGATTTGACCCAACCAGGCTAAAAGGACTCCTCGGATTATATATATCTTCTTAGGACTCAGTATTCACCCTCCTTTGACCCAGTTCCTTCTAGAGTTCCATCTCCCTTCCTGGAGAGACCTAAATCTCCATCAGTTATGTTGATTTACTCTTCCAGGAGTCTAAGCGAAGAAGACGTGGAGAGACTTGTGAAGACGATTCTCTGGGCACAGGGTGTATCAGGGGCTACTTTGGCTCTTACCCCTTTGGGTCAGGAAGTTCTGTGCATCATCTACCACTGCCCTTCTTCCTCCTCTGACTTCCTTCGAAGCACTGCAGCCATCAGATCCAATCTGGCATCATCTGTGTCAGATCAGAGGATCTCTGTTTCCCTGGATCCAATGTTTAGTATGATCTTGGCTCAGTCTGAGCCAGAGATCTGTCAGAGCTGAAGTGGCCTTGTTGGCTCCGAGGTGACTGATTTGACCCCAAGATTTTTGAAGCCGTCTCTACACCTCAGAGCTTCAGCTTGATCTCTGGAAGATTGTCCCCCGAGCAGGAGGAGTCTACGACTGATAGGAATGCCCTCTCAGATCTGGGATCATTTCCTTCTCGGGGACAATCAGCCTTTGAGGCTCTAGAGGGAGCCATGTCTGCCTCTGCAGCTCAGACACTGCCTACCCCCTTGTATCAGCAACCTTCACCTCTGTCAACTCTACACATGGCTTCTCACTTGGATCTCCCTCTAGGACAGCGGGCATCAAAACCTCAGATTTCCCAACAGGATTCCCCCACCTCTTCTAATACCTCTCTGAAACATCCCACGAAAGAGGTCCCTAAGAAGAGGATGTGTAAGAGGGAACAGCTGGACTCCACTGAGGAATCTATCATCAAAGGCACGGACTTTGATGAGGGTGAAGGATCCCCAGGGTTACCTGCTGATGATGTCTCCTTTGGAGACATCCTAGAAATCCTAAAACAGAGAGGTGGCTGTAAGTCCAGCAGTCCATCATCTGAGGATCTCTGTATCTGGCGTGGTTTGATGCCCATCCATCTACCTCCTGGGTGACCCCACCCATCAATGGGATCATTGAGTTGATCTTTCTGTGGGCATGGAATGTTTCAGACTCAATTGAACCTATTTCCCGGAGACCAGACATATTTAAATGGCCCAAGAGGACAAACAGTTATGGACAAAACGTTCTTCTGTCCATCCTCCTAACAAGGAGTTCAGGATGATAGATAGATTTGGGAAGTGTGTTTACATGTCAGCGACCTTTGCTCTAAGGTCCCTGAATTATCTTTCACATTTTACAAGATTGCAAAGGGATTTGATCAATGAGCTATCTAATACCCTTTTAGGAGCCATATCTGAAAAAGTACAAGACTCAGTTGCTTCTCAACTGTCCACCCTACAATCTATATCTAACTCATTTATGAGGCTCATTTCTCATGTAGTGGGTTCAGGTATATCCATAAGGAGACATACCTGGATGTGCTTATGTGACTTTGCAGACCATTTCAGGTCTTCATTCGTCAATGCTCCTTTTGATGGTTCTTCCCTGTCCAGCCCTAAAGTAAAAGAGACCTTGTCCAGGTGTAAGAAGGATGGGAAGACCCTATCTGCATACTCTTTTCCACTCCTCAGATACCTTACTCCAGGAATCAGAGAAGTAGTGGAAATATGTGGTTCAAGAAATCTCAAGGGTCTTTTCAGAACACACGTGGAAGTAGTCCTCCTAGAGGCATGGGGGGAACTCTAATGGAAAACGCTGCCCTCGTGGCATCTGCAAAATCAAGGGTCCAGATATACTTTCTTTGGTTGACCCTTCTAGTGCTCCTGAAAGAAGGCCCTATTGTCCTCCTGGCTAGAAGCAGCAAACAAGATCTGAGGTAACATAGAAGGGTGTATTATGGGAAAAAGGAAGAGCTTGAGAGCATTTTGGTTGCTGCAAGCTATTGCAACAGTCAAGATGGATCCGAGGATCAGATTCGAACCCCACAGGTTTGAGGAAGAATGAAAATGGACAACACATATGGAACATTATGGTGAGTAGTAGAGTACATAACTTATTTTTTTTTTGCTCTGATTTTTAATTTTTTTTTTTGATAAAGTTGCTCCTTTGGCTTGATCAACATTTTTCAGGTCCAGTAGTTCCAATATATTGCCTTTCTATTCTTGTTGCAGTATATTTAAAGTCCTTTCCTGCTAGTGTTTTTAGAGCATTCTCTCAATCCCAATCCTTCTGGCTGCAGTTTCTAGTGTTGTGTAGTTTTCTGTTTTTAGTCTATGTGGTTTAGAGATTATATGATGTTAAGTTGTCTATCTCGCCTTCATTCTTGCTGGATGGGTTCGGAGCCGACCTCGGCTCCGACTCGGCCACTCTAAAAGCTCGAGAGTTGGTTCCACCGGCTCGAGGCTCCCCTTATATCCCACAATGCTAGGTGAGAGTTACCTCAGATCTCGTTTGCCGCTACAGCGATCGAGGTGTTGGTTTTCTACCGGTTCTTGGTAAGTGACTTTCTTGTGAAGTTAGTGTATTTAAACCCCTTTAATTTTAAATTTTATACTTATTTTCCTTAGTTTAGAGGAATTCTTGCCCCTTTTTCTTAAAATTCCTGTTTTTTCCCCACAAGAACTTTAAGTTCTTCCCTCGGGCCTTCAGGCCTTCTTCCTTCCCTAGTGGGTGTGTGTGTGTGTTATTTTTCTTAATCTAAAACCTAGTCAGTTGTTTTATTTTAAGCTAAAACTAGACAGGGTGTAATCAGTGTGTTTTTTGACTGTGTGTGTGATTGCACTTTCGGGATGTCTAAAGAATCAAAGGTCTCAGGCTTCAAGAAGTGTGATGCGTGCTGTCAGAAAATGTCTCTGACAGACGGTCACACTTCTTGTGTTTACTGCCTGGGGCCTTTGCACCTGCAGGACTCCTGTGCTGTTTGCCATGGCTTCAGTCCCAGGGTCCTGCAGGAAAGAAAAAATAAATTAATTTTAAGAGGTTTACTCAAGCCTGAGGATTCCCTTACTGTGTCTTCAGGGAAGCCCTCCAAGGCTTCAGGTCTTTGGCTCCAGCAACTGAGCCGAGACCTAAGGCTTCTAAACCTCCGCCTACATCGGCTCCGGCTGGAGCCGATGAGTCTCAGTCCACAGTTTCTGTGGTTCCCTCGGCTCCGGCTGGAGCCGAGGTATTAGAGATTCCCGTGTCGGCTCCGACCAGATCTTCGGAGCCGACATCGAGGAAGAGGTCCAGGTCACCATCCCTTGGCTCCGTTCATTCGTCTCCAGGATCTCCCCTGCTGTCTGAACGGAGCCATAAATCTCACTCCTCTAGGTCATCGAGGCTGTCGGATCATGACCTTCAGAGGGTAGTGAGTCGACTTCTTAAGTCCGAGGCACTGGCCCAGATGCTTCAGAGCCCGACTCATCAGTCGATGCCTGCCCCTGTCCATCAACATATTCCTCCTCCGACTCCGTTGAGCTTGGAGCCGGGTCGTGTCGGAACCGAGACTGTGGTAGTGTCAGAGCCGATACAATTGTCTTCGGCTCCATCGTCGGCTCCGATTTCTTCCTTAGAAGAATCTCGGCGCCGGACTTCCATTGTCGGCTCCGAGGGGGTGAGTGGCATCGGACCCTTGTCCGACCCCGCTCTTCCTCTCGGAGCTTCGGCGCTGGTGAGTTCGGCTCCGACATCGGCCTCGGAGCCATCACTGTCGGTGCCGAGGGAGGTTCTCAGCTTCTCGGAGCGAGGACCTCTGGCTTTGCCTGACAGGGGTGCGTTCGAGGTCATGCGGAGTGTGTTAGAGCCTGGCTCTACTCCACAGTCGGCTCCGTCCGCCCCTCCCTCTACGGTGCCTCAGGTCAAGTCGACTCACTCCCTCATCCCGGACCGCAGAGAGCCAGCTCCTCAGGAACCCCTGTGGGATTTCATCCTCTTCGAGGCCTCTCCTGATTTAGCAGAAGAGCCCCCTCGGAAGAGGAAGTGTAAGAGGAAACACATTGACTCACCTGAGTCCATCACATCTGACACAGATTTAGATGATTCCGAGGGCTCCCCCCGTTCTCCTTCTGAAGATGTCTCCTTTGCAGACATTCTAGAGATCCTGAAGCAGAGGGGAAATTGGCCAGCCCTTAACCCTTCGGAGGATGAATCTGTATATCTTGAGGCGTTTGGCTCTCGCCCTTCCACCTCCTGGGTGTCCCCTTTGACCCCCTCATGCAGGTGGTTGCTAAAAAGGCATGGACGGCTCCTGATTCAGTGGACCCCACTCCCAGGAGACCCTCCAAATTCATAACGGCACCAGCAGACAAACAGTTCTTGACAAAAGGAGTTTCTGTGGATGCTATGGTGGTAGCTGCTGCCACTAAGAAGGAACTAGCTGATCCTTCAGTACCTGTCCATCCACCTAACAAGGAATCTAGGTCCATGGACAGGTACGGGAAGCGGATGTTCTCGTCAGCGACATTTACTATCTCCGCTGAACTACCTGTGCCATTTCACTCGTCTTCAAAGGGACTTGATTAAAGAAGCGAGTGACATGTTGAAGGATCCTACAGCTGCGGGTTTTCAAGATAAAATGAACACTCAGCTGGCTACCCTTAACTCCATAGCCAACTCCTCCATGCGCCTCCTTTCTTATGCGGCTGATGGAGCGAGTAGGGCCGCAGGGACAGGTGTGGCCTTACGTAGGCATGCCTGGATGCGGCTATGCAATTTTGCAGACCCCTTCAAGACGTCTTTCACTAACTCCCGTTTGATGGATCATCTCTCTTTGGTCCTCAAGTGAAAGAAACCTTGACTAGGTGCGAGACTGATGGCAAGACTCTTTCTGCCGTCGGAGTCCGTTTTTCTACTCCTTCTAGGCCTTACCCCAAAGGCCAGAAAAGTGGGAAAATGTGGTTCCGTAAACAATCTCAAGGGACTTCGCCTGACGCACAAAGTCGTTACCCCGCCAGAGGCAGAGGCGGGAATAACAATGGTAGACGTCGGCCTCGAGGCAGGGGGGCTCCGCAGAACCAGGGCAATCGAGAAGCCTTCTCTGATAAGCCTTTTCAGCATCCCTGAGGTGTTGCCCGACTGCCCACCTTCGGAGGCAGTCGGGGGAAGATTGTCACTGTACCCAAAAGCCTGGCTATCCCTGACTCAAGACAAATGGGTACAGTCCGTCATTTCCGAAGGCTATTCTATCCCCTTTCTTCGCATTCCGAAACAATCAAAAAAATCCCTTCCAGATGTTCCACCCGCTCAAAGGGATCTAGCGGTTTGGGAAATTTCAAAACTGCTTGCAAAAAGAGCAATTCAGCCAGTTCCAGCAGACCAGCAAGGATCCGGAATCTACTCAATGTTCTTTTTAGTTCCAAAGAAAACAGGGGACTGGAGACCAATTTTGGATCTCAGTATCTTGAACAGATCAGTCAAGAAAACAAGATTTCGGATGGTCACGCTGCAGTCCATCCTTCCCCTATTGGGAAAAGGAAACTGGATGTGCTCTATAGACCTTCAGGATGCGTACTATCACATAAAAATGAACAGACGCTCCAGAAGATTCCTCCGCTTCAGGCTGGGAACCAGTCATTTTCAATTCAGGGCCCTGCCCTTTGGTCTCACCACTGCCCCCCGGGTGTTTACCAAATGCATGGCAGTGGTAGCTTCTCACCTGAGACGACAAGGATTCCAGGTGTTTCCATATTTGGACGACTGGCTCCTCACAGCTCCCACCAAGCATCTCCTTCTGATGGCCAGGGATTACACTTTTCGCATTTGTCAAAAGTTAGGCATTTCAATAAATTGCGAAAAGTCTGTTTTGTCGCCTTGTCGTACTATTACCTTCATAGGCGCAAATCTAGACACAGTAGACATGTCTGCGAGGCTAACAGATCAGAAAATAACAGACATACACAGACTGGTCTCACTCCTTTTCAACAACAACAGAATCAAAGCCAGGTTAGTTCTGAAAGTGTTGGGAATTATGGCGGCTGCCATACCTCTGCTTCCATTAGCCAGATTCCACATGCGAATCCTTCAATGGATGCTCTTTACACAATGGTCATACCAGCAACTTCCAATGTCCCACACCATTATGACCACGCAGTGCAGAAATCATCTCATGTGGTGGATGTCTTCCCCTCAGCTCTTGTTGGGAAGACCCTTTGTTCCTCCCCCTCCGGTTGCTACTCTGACAACGGACGCCTCCCTGATCGGGTGGGGGCATTATCAGGGCAGGACGGTCCAGGGCACATGGCAACCAGACGAATGCCACTTGCACATAAATGTTCTGGAGATGAGAGCAGTGCTTTTAGCGTTGCAAGCCCTTCAAGACTCTCTCCCTTGGGAACGATTGCAATCCAGACAGACAATATGTCTGTAGTGTGGTACATCAACAAACAAGGCGGAACCAGGTCCTACCCCTGTGTCGAGAAGCACTCAGATTGTGGCAATGGGCGATTTCTTCTCAGCGGTTTCTGATAGCAACGCACATCCCCGGGAAGTCCAATCAAATCGCGGACAAATTGAGCAGAGCTATCCTCATGCCTCACGAGTGGTCTCTGAAAGACTCTGTTGTGAGAGAGATTTTTCTCAAGTGGGGTCAGCCTTGCTGCGATCTTTTTGCTACTCCCCAAAACAGCAAGTGCAGAGATTATTTCACTCTATTCCCTTTACCAGGCCAACCCAGCAGAGACGCTCTAGTCCAAGTTTGGCCCCGGGGACTTCTGTATGCATTTCCTCCCTTCCCACTAATCTCTCAAGTGATACAGAAAGCTATCGCTCAGAAGGCCTCGTTGATCCTCATTGCTCCTTACTGGCCTCGACAGGTGTGGTTCCCCTTTCTACATCAATTTCTACTGGAGCGACCTTGGCATCTGGACCTAGTTCCAGATCTTTTGATCCATCAATCGGGTCAGTTACATCGCTCCCTCCCCTCTCTGAACCTCACTGCTTGGTTCCTCCAGTTCCAACCTTAGCCAGGCTTCCTCAATTATCTCACTCTGTTCGAGATATTTTGATAGCTTCCCATAAATCTTCCACTAGGAAGATTTATTTGAGTAAGTGGAAACGCTTCACATATTGGGCTCAAGGAAGGGACATAGATCCTTTCACTGCTTCCATCCAAATAGTCCTTGATTTTCTAGCTGAACTCTTCCATGCAGGTTCATCCCTTCTACTCTTAAAGTTCAATTGGCAGCTATCTCTAACTTTCATGTGGGTATTTCTGAGTCTGCCTTAATGTCCCACAAGCTTTGCAAAGCCTTTTTGAAAGGAGTTTTTCTTCTCAGACCTCCTATAAGAAATCCTCCTTCTCCTTGGGACCTAAATTTAGTTCTTACTTCTTTGATTCTTCCCCTTTCGAACCTGCAGCCTCCTGTTCATTAAAATTGCTATCATGGAAGACTCTCTTTCTGGTAGCTATTACTTCAGCTAGAAGAGTCTCAGAACTTCATGCACTCAGCTGTTGACCTCCTTATCTATTGTTCCATAAGGACAGGGTATCCTTACGAACCAACCCGTCCTTTTTGCCTAAGGTAGTCTCGACGTCAAATCTAAATCAAAGCATTGACCTCCTGTCTTTTTCCAGAATATTCCAATAGGTCTGAACAAAAATTACACTGGCTAGATGTTCATCGTCAGTTGAGGTACTATTTGGATAGAACAAAACAATTCAGAAAATCTGACCAACTGTTTATCTCCTATGCAGAAGGCAGAAAGGGACTTTCAGTTTCAAAGGTATCATTATCTAGATGGCTTACATCTCTGATTACCCTTGTTTATGAGATTAGACACCAAAAGCTGCCTAATAAACCTAAGGCCCATTCTACCAGAGCTTTGACTACTTCCTTAGCCTTCCAAGACAGACTGCCTATTGACACCATTTGTGCAGCGGCTACTTGGGCTACTCCTCACACTTTCATTTCTCATTATAAGTTGGATTTAGCTTCTAGGCATAGAACTAACTTTGGTTCCACTGTTCTCAGGAGTCTGTTCCGTTAGGCCACCCGGGACAAGGTGCTAGGGACGCGGTCCCATCCAGCAAGAATGAAGGCGAGATAGACAACTTAACATATAGAAGTTATGTTCTTACCATAACGTTCCATGTTAGTTGTCTTCTTCTCGCCTTCTTCTTGCGTCCCACCCTCCTTCCCCCTGGCCTGGACAGACCTAGAGGAGTTGTGATTGTGACCTCTCTTTCTACCACCTCTTTTCTTAGGCATATGCTGCTTTGCATATTTCCTGAATCAGGATGTAGGTCACCCTTCTTTCTCCCTGTTGTTAGAGGTGGACTCTGTTTATAGTCATTTTGTTACTATTATAAGCTGGGGTTAGCTTACAAATGAGATCTGAGGTAACTCTCGCCTAGCATTGTGGGATATAAGGGGAGCCTCGAGCCGGTGGAACCAACTCTCGAGCTTTTAGAGTGGCCGAGTCGGAGCCGAGGTCGGCTCCGAACCCATCCAGCAAGAAGAAGGCGAGAAGAAGACAACTAACATGGAACGTTATGGTAAGAACATAACTTCTATTTTTGTTGTATTATAACTTGTGGAATCACTGCTGTTTTTGCTGCTTGTTTACTTTTTAACTACTTTTGATGCTCACTTTCTTTTTTGCTATGTTTCATTGTAGATAGAGACAGAGACAAAGCTTTCCATTCCTTTAGAAACATTTAGATTTTTGGCGTGAAAATTCCACTCCAGGATAAGCATTCCAAAGGTAATAAAATATATGAGAGGCATATTTCTCAGGGGCTGCTCCTTCTGCACCTCATTCAAGCCCTCTAGCATTAAACAACACAGGAATCAGTTAGAGGTGGAGAGGTTGAAGGCTGTTGCCTAATACGGAAGTTAGGGCTTTGCCTTCTACTTTCAATGGCTCTTCTTCCAAAAGAAGACAGTCATCAGATGCAAGTGATCTGGGACTGGAGTTCCATTTACTTTACTTGTGCATCTAAGTTCTGCAAGACTTAGCCTGGCTGGGTGAACTTTCTTAAAGTTATGAGCCTTTTCTCTTTTTCTTCAAAAATGCTGTATTGCCTAGGACCCAACTTCAGATCTCTTCAGCCACTTCTCATGTCAATCACAGCAGTAACACCATCCCCAAACTATAGCTTATGCTGTCCTAGTCCTCCTTCCCCACTAGCTTTACAATAAGTTTGAGCACCTTCCCAAATGGATCTTTCCTGTTTATGGCCTAGGCTTTTCCCACTGGAACTCTGTTTCTGGTCTCAGTTTGCCTGATGGTTAGCCCTTCAATGCAGGGTCAGCATTTTTGAGCATGTTGGGGTTGACCCTTCATTGTGTGTGTTGCAGCCTTCGACCTTGACCATCCTGGCATTGACTGTTTTTCTGATCTTTGATTTATTCGCCTTCAGACTCTCAATGTCAATGTACCATTCTGCATTAACACTGAGGATTGACTTTTCAGGGTCAATGTCAACTTCAGATGTCTCACACTGGATGATTCATTCAAGGAATTGGCTTTCAGAGTTTGACATGGAGACCATTGACTGTAATGCAGGTGTTAATTAAGTCTTTGGTAGTCAGGATCAAGATAATGGCTGTCACAGCTCTAATCATGCAGGCCTCTCTGCATGCCTCGCCACTGGCTTAGACTATAAGTGTGAACCTTTAGGGACTGCAGTTTCTGACTCTGTAGCTCTCCACCTTCTTCCAAAGCAAGACATTAGTCCTGAGGGTCTTGCTGCAGAATCTCTCACACTATTTAGTCTTGTAGCTTCCTCCATCTTAGATTCCTTCCCTCTGAGGCACTCAGGTAAGTGCAAGTCTTAGAATAAGCAGATGGACTTTCCAGTGTAGACCTCCACTCCAGAAGTGGATGAGGAGAACAATGCAGAATCCTCCACTATCTCTTGCCTGAGGACTTCAAGCTTGGAGAGGTTCTCTAAATGACCTAAGCCAACACAGGATGGATAGAAGAGTCTCCCTGTCCATCTAACTTATCATGGTGGAGGCTTTTCAGTCCTTAAGTCTTCTTCCTGGGTGGATCCCCAAACCAGACAAGATGGTGAGGGTGGTGACAAAGAGTTCACTGAAGGATGTTAATGTGATGATCCCAATTTCAAAGGCACCTGATTTGAACCTGTGGCTCCCTGCATATCTAGCTTCCACCCTGGAGGGGGATTGTTAAGTGGCAGCAGCTACCTTAAAGAAAGCTTCCATTCTGCAGAGCCTTGTGATCCATTCAATGAAAAGACAGACACATGTTCTAGACTTCATGGCAAAGTGTGGTTTGGCACATCCTCAACATTTACTTTGAAGACAGTTTACTACATTTTACATACCTTAAGATTCCAGATAGACATATCACAGGAAAACTTGAAGGGCTGTAAAAGGGTTGGAGGATGGAGATGTTAAGAAATTATTTTGTCAACCCTGTATTCCATTTCAGTTGTCTCTATGTGCAATTGCTCATAATATGGCAGGTGGAAAAATCTTTAGAGTGGCTGATATTACTATTAGGTGTCATGCCTGGCTCTTCTTGACAGACTTTACCTATGATATCCAGTGAAACTTCTTGAATGTCCCCTGTGGTGATAACCTTCTATTCAGTGAAACAGTAGGAGCCAGACTTCAAAGCCAGGGAAATGATGGGGAAACCCTCAATGCTATTGAACTAAAGTTCCAGGTGCCTCAGCAAACTTTTTGTAAAATGCAATGGAACCAACAGGATCTGTTTTTCTGGTATAGTCAACAGCAGTTACAATGCAATTATTTTGGTAAGGGCCACAAATACCATTGCAATTATCAAAATGATTGTCAGCCCAGAAGGAGGATAGCCTCAGCAATTTAATGACGGGTACTAAGGATGTTTAGCATTGCTACTGTATCCTTTAGGCTATATGGGCTGTGTCTTGCCAAAGACACAACAACCAGCCAGCTTCCAAAAGCTGTAGCTTCCTCATACACTTCTACTCTGACTGCTGATTGGTCAGTCTTCCAGAGGGAAAATCAGCAATCAGAGGAAAATATTCAGTGTTTTCCTGCTGCCCTGACAAGAAGCAGCTTAGAGGCCTCTCAAGATCAGCAGCTGGACTTCAGCTCTTTTTTCTGGCAGATAAGTCATTTTTGGGGACCTTTCCACAAGGAAAGCTGTATTGTTTATGTTATCTATCCATTTACATATCTATCTATCTATCTATCTATCTATCTATCTATCTATCTATCTATCTATCTATCTATCTATCTATCTATCTGTCTACCAGGGGCATCAGCAGACATGGGGATGGGGTGCAAAAAAACACTGAAAAAAATGAAACTGCATTCTTGGTGTTACGGTCCTCCCCCTACACCACTTTTGTTAGCAGTCACTTGGTGGGTGAAGGCTAATTAACTGACACTGACTCAAAAACTCAAATCATACAGAATGAACTAATTTGAAGTGACATGAAAAAAGTGGGAAGGTTTTACTTCAGCAACAGTTGTAAAAAGCAGAATGTCATGAAGTCTTAAATGCAATACATTCATAAATAATGGGCTAGAACTATATCTCAGCACAATGAGATATGCTGCTTCTGGGTGGGGCGGGGTCATCATCATCAACTTTGTATTGTTTGCTGTTACAGTCCTCCTCCTTTGCCATGGTTTGGAAAGCTGAAATAATGCAGTACAGATTCATCCACTTCATTCAGTCTGTTACTTCCCATGTTTCTTTCTTTTGAGTATTTCAGTCTTTAACTTCTGGTCACATTCACATGCCTCTCAATTGTACCAAATTTTGTCAGTACTTTTTCAACTGTAGCCTTTCTTAACATCTTTCCCAAGATTTCTACGTACATTTACATGATTTATTCGGAGTTTCATGCTGTAAATGCTTTCCAGTCATGGAATACATTAAAATCTGTTGCCTCAGTTAACTGAAACTTGAACTGAAAAGTGCTTTAGCAGTTATTTTTTGTTGTGATTCCAGATACTGCTGCTTACACTGTGAGCATTAGTATTGCCAGTGCCTGAGAAGAAGTGTAATCAACATGTGTGTGTGCATGTGTGTGTATGCACACGTGATTGCTCGTGTGTGCTGTTTGTTCCATAACTAGGGTGAAGGTTTTATTTAAATTATCGGTGTACTGCTGTGTTTCATGTCTTGCAGGAAGTATATGTGCTCATTTCTTTCTTTCTTGCTTCTTTTTTTTAAAATTTTTGCATCATGCAAGTACATTTTATCTGTGGACAGTGGTAGCAGTACACACTGCCCACAGTAACAGTGCACTTGTTTACTTTTTACAACATTCATGGAAGGAAGAAGGATCTGTAGCAGCACATTTACGTAATGTGGCCATTATTTGTGTTGCTTCTCCATGATCCCACAATTAAGAGGTGATTACCATAAAGCCACTTTCTGTTTGGGGACAGTCAAAATTAGAGAATGGAGAGTAGTTACACATTGTGCCTGTGACTGCTATATGGGCATGAAAACTTCTGTGAACATTTTTTTTTCTATTGCTTCCTCACAATTCAACATCAGAACAGATAATGGCAGAAAAGGTGGACATTCTCTAGGGTTAGGGATGGGAGCCATGCAGTGTGTGTGAAATTGCAGTAGAGATACACGGTCACTTTAAAAATATCTGTATGGCTTGTAAAGTGGTAGTGGGGTCAATGTATGTCCCTGAAAGCATCACATTTTGGTTGACTTTTAAAGCACTTAATTTTTGTATCATGCCAGCATGGGGAATGATGTCAAAGGCCTTAGATGGGGTATGATATGCTGAATGGGACAGCATGGTCACCATTTACATCCTCCATAACCCTTCTGAAGAAATTTAAGAGATTAAATAGACAGGATCTAACTTTCATAAAACCAAACTGTTGGGGGTCAACACGGTTCTTGATATCACATCTCAAGAGGTCAGTTATAATACATTCCATGACTTTGCAGATGAGGCTTATAACAATGATAATGACAGACATATAAGTTGCAGACTTCACATCCTTCAAAACATGTATTCTCTTGTAAAACTTGATGTTAAGTTGTCAATCTCGCCTTCATTCTTGCTGGATGGGTTCGGAGTCGATTCTCGGCTCCAACTCGGCCTATACTAAAGCTTGAAAGCTATTTTTACCGGCTCGAGGCTCCCCTTTATCCCACAATGCTAGGCACTAACTATCCAGATCTCGTTTGCCGCTTCAGCTATGAGGTTGCAATTTTGCCGGCTCTCAGGCTAGATTTATAAAAATCTCTTCTGGTAAGGTTTTTTTCTTCCTTTTTGTAGCATTAGTTTTTTCTATTAGACCCACTTTACCCCTCTAGTGTATCCCACCTAGATAGCTCCCTTTTCGGGTTTGTTTCTCGTTACCAACCCCCCTCCTTAGATTACTAGGGCTTCGGCTAATTTTTAGTTTAAATATTAGCTTAATCTTAAGTTTATTTTAGTTAATTTTAGTATAAGATTTTCTATTTTTTCAGTGTAAACAGTCTCAGTCTTTGTGTGTGTTTGTGTGTGTGTGTGTGTGTGTGTGTGTGTGTGTGTGTGTGTGTGTGTGTGTGTGTGTGTGTGTGTGTGTGTGTCTAGACTGACTAACTTTGAGTGTGGGTGTTTGTTGGTGTGTTTGTGACTTGTCATCCCTGTCAGGATGTTTAAGGATTCCAGGGTTTCAGGCTTCAAGAAGTGTGACTCGTGCTGTCAGAAGATGTCTCTGACAGACAGTCACACTTCTTGTGTTTATTGCCTGGGCCCTCTGCGCCTGCAGGACTCTTGTTCTGTCTGCCATGCATTCAGTCCAAGAGTCCTGCAGGAACGCAGGAACAAGCTTATTTTACGAGGCTTGTTGAAACCCGAAGGTTCCCCAACCAAGTCTTCGTCAGGCAAACCTTCAAAGCCCACAAAACCGTCGGCTCCAAGAACCGAGCCTTCAACTAGTGGTGCTCTTAGTGCTCCTACATCAGCTCCGGCTGGAGCCGATGCTACACAGACTCAGTCGGCTCCGATCATTGTGTCAGAACCATCTGTGAGCCGTAAGCGCTCCAGGTCTCCATCTTTGGAGTCAGTCCATTCGACTCCGAGATTTCCTTTGCTTTCAGAGCGGAGCCGTCGGTCCCATTCCTCTCGGTCTTCCAGGCTTTTGGAACACGACCTGGAGAGGGTGGTTAGTAGACTCCTTAAGTCGCAGGTACTGGCCCAGATGCTTCAGAGCCCTTCTCAACAGACAGCAGCTATCTCCATTCTATCGTCAATTCCTCCTCCGACTCTTCCTATGAGCTCAGAGCCGGAGTTCGTGGGAGCCGGGACCACCGACACGTTGGAGCTGATACCACACCTTTCGGCTCCGTCGTCGGCTCCGATCTCTTCCATCATTCCATCCTTGGAAGGATCCGGGTGTCGGGACTCCCTCGTCGGCTCCGAGGGGGTGAGTGGCATCAGACCCTTGTCCGACCCCGTTCTTCCTCTCGGAGCCTCGGCGCAGGTGAGTTTGGCCCCGACATCGGTCTTGGAGCCGTCCGTCTCGGTGCCGGGAGGGGTCCTTATCTCTTTGGAGCGGGGGCCTTCTTCCATGCCTGATAGGGGTGCCTTTGAGGTTATGAGGAACGTGCTGGCCCCTGTGTCTGCTCCTTGGTCAGCTCCCTCAGCTCCTCCCACTGTTGTGCCTGCCACGGTCTCTACCCATCCTCTCGACCCCGACCGCAGAGATCCAACGCCTCAGGTGCCCCTATTGGGAGCATCCTCCTCTTCTGAGGCCTCCCCTGATCCGTCAGGGGAGCCACCTTGGAAAAGGAAATGCAAGAGGAAGCATGTGGACTCTCATGAGTCCGTCACATCCGACACCGACTTGGATGAGTCGGAAGGGTCCCCATGGTCCCCCTCCAAGGATGTCTCCTTTTCTGACATCCTTGAAATCCTCAAACAGAGGGGAACTGGTCTACCCTCAATCCTTCTGAGGACGAATCAGTTTACCTAGAGGCTTTTGGTTCTCGCCCTTCCACCTCCTGGGTGTCTCCACCCTTTGACCCCCTCATGGAAGTGGTGGCGTGGAAGGCATGGACGGCCCCTGACTCGATGGAACCTACCCCACAGAGGCCTTCAAAATTTATCACAGCCCCTTCTGATAAACAGTTTTTAACCAAGGGTGTCCCTGTTGATGCCATGGTGGTGGCGGCGGCCACTAAGAAAGAACTGGCTGATCCTTCAGTACCGATCTATCCTCCTAATAAGGAATCTAGGACTATGGATAGGTACAGCAAGCAGATGTTTTCTTCAGCGACTTTTACCATGCGGTCGCTGAATTACTTATGTCATTTTACCTGCCTTCAAAGAGACATGCTCAAAGAAATGGGTGATACTTCACAGGATCCAACAGCTGCGGGGTCTCAAGACAAAATCAAATCCCATCTGGCAACCCTGAACTCAATTGTTAACTCCTCCATGTGGCTTATTTCTTATGCGGCCAATGGGGCGAGTAGGGCTGCAGGCACAGGCATGGCCTTAAGGCGTCACGCCTGGATGCGGCTTTGTAACTTTGCTGACCCCTTCATGGTGTCCTTCACGAACTCCCCCTTTGATGGTTTGGCGTTGTTCGGACCTCAAGTGAAGGATACTTTGACCAGATGCGAACAGGATGGCAAGACGCTCTCTGCCGTGGGAGTCCATTTTTCCACCCTGTCTAGACCATACCCTAAGGGTCAGAAGGGTGGAAAAATGTGGTTTTGCAAACCACAGGGAGTCGCGCCTGACGCACGAGGTGAGTTCCCCTCTAGAGGCAGGGGGGGCAATAACAGACGCTGTCCTAGGGGCAGAGGGGGTCCGCAGAATCAGGGTAGCAGGGAAGCTGTCTCTGGCCAGCCCTTCCAGCATCCCTGAGATGCTGCCCGACTGTCCGCCTTCAGAGGCAGTCAGGGGAAGATTATCACTGTACCCAGAAGCCTGGCTTTCCCTCACCCAAGACAGATGGGTACGGTCAATTATAGCCGAGGGTTACGAAATTCCCTTTGCCCACACCCCAACACAGCCAAAAAGGCCCCTTCCAGATGTTTCACCCGGTCTAAGGGAACAAGCAGTATTAGAAATCTCAAAACTGCTAAGAAAAAGAGCCATCCAACCAGTCCCAGCAGACCAGCAAGGATCCGGAATCTACTCCAAGTTCTTTTTGGTACCAAAAAAAAACAGGGGACTGGAGACCAATCTTGGATCTCAGCAGACTAAACAAATCTGTCCAAAGAACGAAGTTCCGGATGGTCACGCTACAGTCCATTCTACCCTTTTTGGGCCAGGACAATTAGATGTGCTCTATAGACCTTCAGGATGCTTCCGGCTGGGGGCCAGTCACTACCAGTTCAGGTCCCTGCCCTTTGGTCTCACTACAGCCCCCTGAGTGTTCACCAAATGCATGGCAGTGGTTACAGCTCATCTGAGACGTCAAGGATTCCAGGTGTTTCCATATCTGGACGACTGACTCCTTACCGCCACCACCAGGCGTCAACTTCTTCAGTCCAGAGATTACACCATTCAAACTTGCAAAGAGCTAAGTATCTCCATAAATTTAGAAAAGTCTGCCTTGTCGCCTTGTCAGTCTATTACTTTCATAGGCGCCATATTGGACACAGCCGAACTAAACGTAAAACTAACCACACAGAGAGTTGCAGATATTCGAGCACATGTTCACATCCTTCTTCAGAACAACAGGATACAAGCCAGGTTCGTACTGAAGACTTTCGGTCTCATGGCAGCTGCCATTACGTTACTTCTCCTAGTTCGCTTTCACATGCGGATCCTTCAATGGATGCTCTTTTCCCAATGGTCCTTTCAACCGCTTCCAATGTCTCACAGCATTTTAATCACACAATTATGCAAGAAACACCTGTCTTGGTGGACTCCCTGCAAGTCATTCAGGGCAAACTCTTTGTTCCCCCCCCCCGGTTGCTACGGTGACAACAGACGCCTCCCTGATCGGGGGGGGGGGCATTTTCAGGGCAGGACAGTCCAGGGCACATGGCAACTGTTCGAGTGCCAACTGCACATAAATGTCTTGGAAATGAGAGCAGTACTTTTAGCATTGCAAGCCCTTCAGGACTCTCTTCCCATCGGGACTATTGCAGTTCAGACGGACAATATGTCCGTAGTGTGGTACATCAACAAGCAGGGCAGAACCAAGTCCTACCCCTTGTGTCGAGAAGCACTCAGACTTTGGCAGTGGGCAATCTCTTCTCAGCGGTTTCTGATAGCAATGCATATCCCCGGAAAGTCCAACATAATAGCGGACAGGCTGAGCAGAGCCATTCTCATGCCGCACGAGTGGTCTCTCAAACAGTCAGTAGTGGAAGAGATTTTCCAACGATGGGGTCAGCCTTGCTGCGATCTTTTCGCAACACCTCAAAACAGCAAGTGTCATGACTTCTTCACTCTCTTCCCTCTTCCCAGCCACCCCCCCAGAGATGCTCTAGTCCACGATTGGCCCAGGGGTCTTCTGTACGCTTTCCCCCCTTTCCATTAATCACACAGCTGATTCAGAAAGCTACCGCATTGAGATCCACAATGATCCTCATTGCCCCTTACTGGCCTCGACAAATCTGGTTTCTGTTCCTGCATCATTATCTTTTGGAGCAGCCCTGGCATCTGGACCCAGTGCCAGACCTCTTGACCCATCAGTCGGGCGAGCTGCACCACTCCCTCCTCCCTCTCAACCTCACAGCTTGGTTGCTCCACTTCCAACCTTAGCCAGGCTTCCCTTTATTTCCCATTCGGTGCGTGACATCATTCTAGCTTCTCACAAATCTTCTACCAGGAGGATTTATGCTAGCAAATGGAAACGCTTCTCCTGGGCAGAGACTAGAAACATGGATCCTTTCATGGCACCTATCCAGTCAGTCTTAGATTTCTTGGCTGAACCTTTTCAATCAGGTTCTTCTTCGTCCACTATCAGAGTTCAGTTAGCTGCCATTTCAGATTTTCATGTTGGCCTGTCAGACTCCACTGTTATGTCCCATAAACTTTCTAAAGCCTTCCTTAAGGGTATCTTTTTACTTAAGCCCCCAATCAGAGATCCCCCACCACAGTGAGATTTGAATCTGGTTTTAACCTCTCTCATTCTACCACCCTTTGAACCTGCGGCTTCCTGTTCCTTGAAGTTACTCTCATGGAAAACTCTATTTCTAGTGGCCATAACTTCCGCGAGGAGAGTCTCAGAGCTTCACGCCATGTGCGTTCGTCCTCCTTATATGATTTTTCATAAAGATAGAGTATCCCTCAGAACTAACCCATCTTTTTTACCCAAGATATCTTCTGAGGCAAATTTAAACCAGACTATCGATCTCCCAGTCTTCTTCCCTAATTACTCCAACAGAGCGGAACAAAAGTTGCATTTTTTGGATGTTCATCGTCAACTCCGTTACTACCTGGATAGAACCAAGCAAGTTAGGAAATCTGAGCAGCTCTTCCTGTCTTATGCGGAAGGGAAGAAAGGCCTCCCAGTTTCCAAAGTAACCCTTTCCAGATGGTTGGCCTTTGTGATTACCTTCATCTATGAACTAAGGAGTCAAGAACTTCCTTCAAAACTTAGAGCCCACTCAACTAGAGCCTTAGCTATGTCAATAGCTTTCCAGGCTAGGTTACCTATAGATTCCATTTGTGCAGCAGCCACATGGGCCTCTCCTCATACCTTTATTTCTCATTAAAAACTGGACATGGCCTCCAGAAGCCGAGCTAACTTTGGTTCCACCGTCCTCAAGAGTCTGTTCCGATGAGCCACCCAGGGCTGAGGTGCTAGGGATGCGGTTCCATCCAGCAAGAATGAAGGCGAGATTGACAACTTAACATTGAGAAGTTATGTACCTACCATAACGTTCCATGTTAGTTGTCTTCTTCTTGCCTTCTTTCTTGCGTCCCACCTCCAACCCCCTAGCCTGGACAGACCGAAAGGATCTTCTTGGGCCGTCTTTCATCCCAACTTGGACTCCCATAGTTGCCCTTTTTCTGGGTATGTTATAGTTATAGGTATTACTCCTTCTCCTTTGTTCTGGGATCAGAACTGCTATGGTGTTATCTATCAAATGAGATCTGGGTAGTTAGCGCCTAGCATTGTGGGATACAGGGGAGCCTGGAGCAGGTAAAAATTGCTCTCGAGCTTTAGTATAGGTCGAGTTGGAGCCGAGGATCGGCTCCGAACCCATCCAGCAAGAAAGAAGGCGAGAAGAAGACAACTAACATGGAACGTTATGGTAGGTACATAACTTCTCATTATTCTAGCAACTGTTTTAAGTATATAAGAGGAATATTTAAATCTGTTTTTGATTTTGGGATCACCCACCCTCATTATTTTTTGGCTCTGTCCATAATTCTTCAGTTAAGAGGTTGAGAACTAAGTGGCTGTAACTGCTGGTTGGGTATGGGGCTGTCTGTAGATGAAACTAAATGACCCTATTGTAATTTGCTCAGCTTCATCAATCACTATTCAGTTTTTACAGATGGAATACTTCCTGTAATTACTGTGTGTTGTGTGAAACAAACCTGAAATATATTATTGTGATGATTATTATTTTTTATACTACAATTAGAATTATGAGATGTACACACCCATTAAAGTGACTATAATTGATGGGTGCAGAGGCTGTTTTGTGGGTAAAAGTAACTTACCCTTGCTATTATTGAATTACTTTTAAAAACAGTCAGTGGTCTGGTGTGGCAGGGTTGATATTTCAACGCACCACAGTGAATTTTTGCACAGGCTGGGTTATGGTTTCCCTGACTGATAGCTTTGATTGGCAATTCAAAAATAAGCTGAAATGTATAAACTGTCAGTGTAGACAATTCTCCCTCAAAAAATAGTAAAGATGTTAGTACAGAATTGTACCTTGTAGCTACTTACTAAATAAATGTATAATCACTGACACAACACAGGTGCAATGAAGTAATGTTTTTTTAGTACTGATTAAGGTGTCCTTAGCAGGTATTTCACAGCTAATATACAAAGAGAAAAATGTACCCATTTTTGTAATTTAAAGCTATAGAACTCAATTTTAGTTCGTCCAGGCAGTAAAGAATATGTCTGTCTTTCCTCCTCCCATAACCTTTGCAATATCAGATTAAACATAAGGGGGCAGCAACCTCCTATTTATGTGTTAGCATAGGCAGGAGGTTTCTGTGTCATTTCATTTGTTTTATTAGTCCATATATTATTTATTTTAATTTATTATTGTAGCATAGATGCATATCATTGTAATTTATATTACTAGAATTGCAGTAGCTTGTCTGTGCAGAGAACAAGCTTCATTGAATATACTGGTCTTCATATGTATGAAATGGACTGTGCATGGGGAGGATGTGTTACTGCATATCTAATGTGATGCAGCCATGGTAGGCCTATTATCACACAATGTACTGTATTTGCTGAAAATGAGTGTAAAACTAGTATTGCTATGGTTCATGATTGCATGTATGTGTGTGTGTGGGGGGGGGGGGTGCAGTGGAGTTAAGAAAAACAAGATGACCATAATTTTTGGATTGTCCTTGGGTAACATACCATCTAGTAGCAAAAAGTTGGAGTATATAACACATTAGTGTGATGGTAATTTTTTCACATTCTTTATATATATTTATGTGTATGTGGCTATCCTCAGGATGTAGGGATAAAGAGACATTTTGAGTATATACATCTGACAGCAATAAGTTGAGATGTGTTATTGTGCTCTGTTTGTTCTTTCACTTTTTCTCGACTCTGACATCAGAGAGGTACACAGAAAGTGACTTATCTTTTGGCGGCAGGAGTTAGGAAGCATGGTATGTCTATATATGATGGCAGCAACTTGAAATATATGACTATGACCATTTGTTCTTTTGCTTTCATCCTACTCTAACACCAGAGTGATACACACCTTATTTATTGCAAGCAGTACTCCCAGACATGTTTTGTGTGCCCTTACATTTATTTGTACTCTTTGTTTTTTGGTGAACTACTATTTTGATATTTCTTAGCATCAATCCTTGGACACAGTATATTTCTTCCTTGAATGAAAAAGTAAGACTGACTTTTATTTTTTAGTCATAATTTTTTTGAGGTCATCATTAGAACAAAGGGTAGGGTGGAGGCTCTAAAAATGTCCATCAGAGCATCTGGAACCCCATGGCTTCTACCCTGACTTAATTTTATTATTTCCTCCTCAGCTGCTCTTGTGCAGTTTTGGTTACGTAGAGTGTGTTGAAAGGATATAGGGAAAACTTGAAGGGATCAGACAGTGTGTGTGTGTGGTGGTGGGGGGGGGGGTGACACAACAACATCAAAGGTGTAGGGAAGATGAGGCAAACCAGGAGAGACACTGGAGGGTGGTGGTGGTGGGAAGCACCATTACGTCCTTCACTTTAGGCTGTATTTCACCTAAGGTAGGCCCACAGTGCAGGAAGTGGGCAACTGTCACTGATTGGGGGGGGGGGGTGTAGAATTTTAGAGTACAAGCTAAAAAATCCTGGCTACATCCTTACTATCTATCTATTGATCCATGTTTGTGGTGTGTGTATGTATTTGTTTTAAAAGAGTGTTAGTAACTTTTATTTTACTTGGGCAGTTCTGACTGTTTAAGAAACCTGGTATTTCTTCTCTATAGGAAGTTTCACATCAGGTACCTCTGTTTATCTTTGGCTAATTTAGGGGTTATTTTTGTTTAAATGTGCTGGTTATGTAAACTTTTTTGCATTTTATGAAGTTTGTTTGGGAAAATGTTTGGCCAGGGAATGGTTTGGGTAAGGTAGTGATTGTGGTCATGCTGTAACAATTTAACTGCTGTTAATTTGTTCTAGACTAATTTTATTTTAATGGAGTTTCTGTCAGGAGTATTGTATGCTGCTTATCCATTACAGTGTTTTGAGGACATTTTTGTGTGTGTTAAGTGGAAGTGTGCTGTTTGTGCAAACTATTTGACAACTTACCTTCCGACAAAATAATTCCAGCACTGTTAGCCACATCCAAAGCATCCTTCTTGGTCATGGCATGGAAACTTACCCTGCTTCTGCTGGCTCAACTTCCATGGCTCCTAGATAGCAAAAATCCACTTAACAGAGAGTCTTTGCTGACTCCATGGGCTCAGTCTTTGCCTTCATCTGATCATGGGTGATGCTGTAGTGGCCAGCAGTAGTTCCTCAGACCACTCACTAACCTGTCGGGCTTTTTATGGTACAATCCTTTCAGCCATCATGAACTGGGGATCAGCCACATCCTCTTCTGCTGTTCCAGTGTTTGAACTGGGCACTGGAGAGCCTTCCTTACTGGAGCACTGAGACTTTACAGGGCATGCTACAGGATGTGTTGGTGGAACAGACCTCTTGTTGAGGCAGACATTTCTTCTCCATGTTGGTCACTACAGATACCTGTAAAGAAAAAAACAAAAAGTTAAACACTGTTTACCAAAAGACATGGAATCTATAAGAAAACAATTAATTGATGTTGTCAGTCTCGTCTTTATTCTCACTGATGGGTCGGATCTGATCCATCGGATCCATATCGACCTTTACATAAGCTCGAGGTCCCCAGCCAAGCCGTGGGAATTTTCCCTACTTATAATGCAGCTGTTCAATAACCTCAGATCCTGTTTGCCACTCAGCGAAGAGGTTCCTGTTAGCTAAGCTCTGGGCTAAGTATAGCTAGTTGTTAATTATTATTATTATCTTAGACCTTTCTTTTCCCAGCCTATCTTCCTTTTTGCTAGCATGAGTCTTCCCTACCCCAATAGTTTACACTCGTTTAAGTTAGAAGGTTATTTGTCATCTGTTTAGTTAGAGGATGTTTTTTCATCTTTCCTTCCCTCCTATAATCATCCGTTTTAGTTAGAGGGTGATTTTCTATCTTTTTCTTTCCCTTCTCTAATCGTCCGTTCAAATTAAAGGATGATTCTTTGCATGTACTGCCAAAACAAATCCCTCTTTCTTTCTTCTTTTCTGTTTTAGCGTGTTTGGGTGTGAGTGCATTTAAGTTAATATGTCTCAAAAGCAGGAAGGGAAACTAAAAAAGTGTGAAAAATTGGGGAAGAAGATGCCCCTTAGTGATTCTCACATTCTCTGCATTTATTGCTTGGGGCCCCTTCATCTCCAGGAAAATTGCTCCATATGTCTTGGTTTTAATCATAGAGCACTTATGAGATAAGTTATTAACAAGTTATTAATATAAGAATAAGTTGATTTTAAAGGGTTTATTAACCCCCCCCCCCTTTTCAGAGGCTGTTTCTTTAGAGTCCTCAAAATATCCGGACAAGACTTCAAAAAGGGTATCTTTGGCTCCAAAGGATTCGTCAGAGTAAAGACCAAAAACTTTGCTCACCTCTCTACTCCACAAGTATCTCTGGAGCAGATGATCAGTCCTGGATCCAAGACCACATTTATTTATTATTTATATATTTACATTTGTTTACCGGGAAGTTCTGTCTGGACACAGGTCCTTTTTCAGCGGAGGCCCAGGGAGAAAAGCTTCACAGAATGAATGACATGATAAATTGTATACAATATGAATCAAAGATATGAAAAGTACAGGAGCACATTTGGTAAAATTTAAGTAGTGAGCACTAATTACACACACAAAAAATAAGAAGTAATACATAGTACTGCAATTATCTATCAGTTACAAGATTAACAATAGCAATATTCTAATGATAACTAAAATCCTGGTGGGATGAAGTAACAGTAATTGATATTCAGTTCAGATTAACAGTGGAAGAGGAGTTACTTTTACCAAAATGCAAGGAAAAAGAGAGAAGGGTAGAAAAGGGGGGGGGGGGTTAGTCGTGGTTTGGACGAGGACAAAGCCAGTGAGATTTTCAGTGTGATTTAAGTGCAGTCTTGAAAAGACTGCAGGATGGAAGGGTAGTTATGTTAGTGGGAAGGGAGTTCCAGAGCTTGGATATAGAGCAGGAAAATAGAGTTTCCCCCACTGAGTTTTTGACTTTGGTGACCTGGAGTAGATTTTTGTTGCAGGCCCGTAAGGGTCTGGAAGAGTGGTAGGGTTGGAGAAGTGTGTGGAGTGACTGGATTCTAAGAGGGTGGTTTACAAGTTTATGAGCAAAGGTAAGTTGGGTTAGGTGTAGGAGTTGTGGGAGCTCGAGCCAGTCTAGGTCTCTAAGGGAGACACAGTGGTGATTGTGGTAGGAGGCCCCAGTGGCAAATTTAGCGATTTTATTGTAGCAGGCTTCGAGTTTCTTTAGGTCTGACTGTCTAAGATTTGTAAGGATGGTGATGCATTGATTAGGGCTGAGATTAGTTGGGAATAGCCGGTAGAAATTCTAGCTGGTTTGGTGAGGTATTGGCAGTTTCTATATAAGGCACCCAGTTTTTTGTGGACTTTTTTTATTGTGAGTGATATGTGCTTGTCAAATTTGAGTTTGTTGTCAATCTGTACACCAAGTAGTTTTGTGTGGGCTGTTGTTGAAATGGAGGTATTGTCCTTGGCTTGTATATTGAAGTGGGGGTGATTGGGGTAGATTTGGAGGGGTGGAAAATGTGGAGTTTGGTCTTATTTGGATTCAGGAGGAGTTGAGCATTGGATAGCCAGCTTTCAACAGAAGAGAAATATTCTTGTGTGATCAGTTGGAGTTCTGTTAGAGTTGGGGCTGAGCAGATGAGAGTGGAGTCATCTGCATATTGTATGAGGGAGGCATGTTTGGTGGCAGTATGCAGGTTATTGGTGAAAAGGGAGAAGAGAAGGTAGCCAAGGATGGAGCCTTGGGGAACCCTGAGAGTAACAGGGAGGTGAGGGGATAGATCGTTGTTCCAGACAACTGATTGCTGGCAGCTATGTAGATAGCTGTGGAACCAGTAGGTGGCTGGTGTGGAGAAAGAAAGGTTGGAGAGAGCAGAGAGTAGTAGATAGTGTGATACAATGTCAAAGGCCTTAGATAGGTCCAGAAATACAGCAAAGGCGAAGAGGCCATTGTTTTTCTGCTGGAGGATGGTGTTAGTGAAGGAGAGCAGAGCAGTTGTAGTGTTGTGGTGTGGCCTGAAACCATGCTGGGTATTGGAGAGGAGATTATTGTTAAGGAGGTATTTGGAGACCTTTTTGAGTTGATGCATTTTTCGAGTATCTTGGAGAGAGGGGAGAGGATGGCAATGGGGTGGTAGTTGGAGATGTCTGTGGAGGGGCCACCTTTGTGGAGGGGTATGATGTGGGATATTTTCCATAGTGTTGGTACATAGGACTCATATATGGAGCAGTTGATTAATATGGAAATAGGATAAGCTAGGACATCAGCTGCTATTTTTAGGTATTCAGTGGGCAGGTTGTTGGCTGCTAGTTTTGTGGGTTTTAGTTTTGTCAGGAGTCTTTTTATGTCAGAGGTGGGTACTGTGGAGAAGAAGAAGGCAGGGAGAAGTGGATTTGGGTTGGGCATGGCGGGGGGGTTGATGTAGGGAAGTGTTTTTTGGTTAGGGATAGTACGGAATCTGTGAAGTGTTTGTTGAAGGAGTTGGCTGTGCTACAGGTAGAGAGAGGGGTGGATGGCAGAGGGGTGTTTACTTTTCCTGGACAGAGAATAGAGTTAATTGCAGACCAGAATTGCTTGGGGTTGTTTTGGGAAGAGTTTAGAGATGTATGATAGAAAAGGGCTTTGTCTGCTTTTACTTGCTTTTTGACCTTGTTACATAGTTCAGGGAATAGTTGCCTGAGGGTTTTTAGTTGTGCGCCAGTGTTCCCATATTTTATCCCTGGTTTTTATAAGGTCCCTGGTGGTTTTTTGTAGCCAGGGGGAGTTTTTAGTTCTGATTTTGGTGTATCTTGGCAGGGCATGGGAGTTAAAGATGTTAAGGAAGATGTTGTTAAAGAAGTGGGCTGCTTCATCTAGATTGAGGTACTTTAGAGGTGACTAGTTAATTTTCTGTATGGAGGTGGTGAAGGAGTTGGAGTTGAATTTACCTTTGTTGTGAATAAGTCCCTGGGTAATGGGTTTCCTGTTATTTATGTGATGCTTTAGTAGGAAGGTTGGGGAATGGTCACTGAGGGAGTCAGGTAAGCAGCCTGCCAGGTAAGAGTGAGGATCTTTGTTGACTAAGACCCAATCAAAAATTGTGTGATTATTAGGGTTTTTATTGATCCCGGTGGGGGATTATATTAGCTGTGAGAAGTCATGGAGATTTAGGTGGGGGGCTAGTGCTTACTATTGCAGGATAACCAATTAATGTTAAAGTCTCCGAGAATGACAGTTTCTTGGGGTAGGGAGAGATTGGCCCAGTTTAATAGGTTTTCAAGGGGAGGTATATTTTGGCCTGGTGGGAAATAGCACCCTATTATGTTGTTTGCTTTCTTAGGGTTTACTTTGAGAGTGGTGTAAAGGATTTCTTCCTTGTGAAACTGGGGAGCTGATTGGTTGAGAATTTGGATATTGAGGTGGTGTTTATACAACAGTGCCATTCCTCCTCCTTTTCTGGATATTCTGTCCTTGCAGTGGATGTTATATCCAGGTGGGAGTATTTCCTCACTTTTGATGTGAGGTTTGAGCCAGGATTCGGTTAACATAAGGATGTCAGGGGAGTACAGGTGTATGTAGGCCTGGAGGTCTTGTATCTTATTACAAATGCTTCTGAGGGATGCTTCTGATGTTGAGACATAATGAGGAGATAATTTGGCTTTTTGTTGCTTGTGATTTGGGTGATAGGGGGAGTTATTTTGGAGGGGGGTTTATGGAGAGGTTGGTGAAATTGGGGCTAGGATTGGGGTGCACATCTCCACTGAGAGCAAGTTTAGAGAGAGTGCTGAGAATATGTTTTATATATGCAGTAAAGTACTTGTGGTATTTTATGGATATTTTGCATTCAAATGAGATGGGAGTTTGGTAATTGGGTAGTTGTGCTGGGAGGAGGCAGTTTGTGGTAGAGGTAATGAAATTATGTGGGGGGAGTTTGAGGGGAGTAGATGAGAGTGTGCAGTAGAAATGGTTGGGAGTTATGACTGTAGCGTCTTGGTAGGATGTAGTATAGACCAGAAAAGTGCAAGTGAGGATTACAACTGTATTAGTAGCATGATTGCATAGAGGTTAGGATGTGTAATTAAGAAGGTAGGGGGAGTAGAGGGGTGGGGAATTTGGGAGGTATGGCTTCATTGGTGGGGTAAGTATGGAAGTGGTTTTTAGCTGCAAAATAAATGTAGATGTAGTGAGGGTGGGTGGAATTTGGGGGGAGGGAGCGGAGTGAGTATAGCAAACAGAGCAGGGCTTAAACCCCAGGCTAAGGATTGCAGGGTAAGTGAAAATGTCTAGTAACACTCGCTAGTACAATCTTGTATAATACTTAGTTTTGTAGCCAAACGTTTAAGATTTTACATTAGTTTGTAGCCAAAAGTTTAGGATATTTTGTAGGTATGACTGTAATTAGAAGGCAGGAAGAGTAAAGGGGGGGTGTTAGAGAAAGTTCAAGGTGGGGACAATCGTTGGCCCGATTGAGTATGTGCTACCCTTAATTAAAATGAATTAAACACATACACTATTTGCCTTTAAGTGTAATTTTCTTTTGTTATAGTTAGCTGTAGAAAAGTATCCTGAGCTGTTCCTGAGGTTGTTTATATGTGGTCCTTGGTGGGCAGGGAACTGAAAAGCCAGGCACATTGTAGGGGTGAAAAACTGTGAGGGAGAGAAAAGAAATTAAGCTATTTGAGTTATTTAGGGCAGGGGTAGGAGAGATAGAGTTAATATACAGACACAGAAATGAGATCACAAGTCAGCAGTGAACAAGGCAGTGTTGTACTAATGCTAGGTAGTGGCTAAAACTCTCGCTTTAAGTTCTAAGCACTGTACAAGCCAGATAATAATGCATTGGTAAATACAGATCCGAAAAACAAAACGTGGTTGGCTCTAACACTATATTATCAACTTTGGATACCTTGCTATAGTTCTAAAAAATGGTAGTTTCTTAATCATGTTAGCATTACAGCAATGAGAACAAATGCAAAAGTCTACTCTAATGCCATAAGTTTCCTTTTGATAGCTTGCTAAGCTCTATGCACTTTGGTTAAATCAGTTTTACAGCAGCAGCATTTCAGTAGTTATAGTGCAGTTAACAATGGATCGTTTAATACAGCACTATGTAGTACAGCTAAAAAAGATGAACAGTTTTATCCATATATCTGCTAGCCAATCTTATGCAATACACAACTACATGGTGATTAAACAGATGCAAATTCATTTGAGCAAAAACAAAGTTATATGTGAGAACTGTAGAATCATCCAAGCAATGCAATGTAATTTGTTAACAAAAAACTGTAGTTATAGATGCTATAAAAATATATCATAGTATATGATACTATGCATATATGTACAGAACACGACAGAACTTTCAGCTCTGATGTCTTCTGCACCGACAGGGATACCACATTGGAGCCAATCACCTTCTCTTGAACCAGTGACTTCTCTGCTGCCATCTCCATTACTGGCTAAAATCTAGATCCCTATCTCTTTCTACTGTGTCTACCGGGAGCTCATGTGATGAATACATGGATAGGGCTGTGCAGATGTTGTTGAAGAATCCGGCCCTGGCCAAACTTCTGTTGGATCCGAGCCCAAAGGAATCAGATCAGATGCAGTCTACCTCCCAAGTAATTGTTCGTCCTCCATTCCATCCTTCAGTTTTGGAGCCGGAAGACTCCAATCTCCAGATTGTGTCTTTGTCAGCTTTAGGACCATTGGTCTCCTTGGAGCAGGCATTTGCCCTGAGCATTTCCCTCCATTCGGAGTAGGACACCTCTAGGAGCCAACACTCTCCAGTCAGATCCACAGAGCCAGCTCGGCTCTCTCTGGATCCGACTCTGCCTCTCAGGGCTTCAGCGTGGGTGAGTTTTGCTGCTACCTCAGCTTTGGAGCTTCTGTCACCAGTTCCATAGATGCCTTCAGCTCCAACAACCTCTTGGTCGGATCTGTAGGAGTTCCCTGGGTGGGAGCAGTCTGCCTTCTAAGTTATGAAGAGGGTTTTGACTTCTACCAAGTCTAAGGCACATCTTTCATTGGATCTTCCTCCCTCTACAGGCCAGTTGTCTTTGTCATCTCAGGTAACCCTTCCACAGGATCGCAGAGAACCCAGGCCTCGGGTTGTCCATCAGGAGACTCCCCCCACTTCTGAAACCTCTCCAGAGCATTCAACAGATGAGGTCCCTCGGAAGAGGATCTGCAAGAGGCAGTACCTTGATTCCCCAGAGGAGTCTTATCACATCAGACACTGACTTCAACAAGGCAAAAGGGTCTCCAAGGTCACCACCTGAAGATGTCTCTTTTTGGAGACATCCTAGAATTATTAAAACAGAGAGGTGACTGACAGTCCAACCCCCTTTGGCTGAGGAGTCAGTTTACCTGAAGGCCTTTGGGTCTCGCCCTTCCTCCTCTTAGGTGGCTCCTCCTTCTGATGTGCTTATGGACTTAATCTCTAAGAGGAGATACCAGATTCCATAAACCTTACTCCTAGAAGGCCAAACAGGTTCATTACTGCCTCTAGCAATAAATGGTTTCTGACTAAAGGAATTGCAGTTGATGCCATGGTCATGGTGGCAGCCACTAAAAAGGTGCTATCTGAGACCAGCTCCTCTATCCATCCTTCTAATAAAGACTCCAGGGCTACAGATAGATATGGGAAGTGAGTGTTTTCATCAGCGACCTTTGCCCTTCGGTCTCTGAATCACTTTACCCACTTCACTAGGCTACAGAGGGACCTGTTAAAGGAACTCACAGATACCCTCCAAAGAACTGTAGCTGATGCAGTAACAGATAAAGTTAATGCTCAGCTCGCCACCCTCAGCTCTGTAGTAAACTCTTCCATGAGGCCCATATCGTATGCAGCAGATGGAATGAGTACAGCTTTGGGTTCAGGTATTGCTTTTCGGAGACAGGCCTGAATGTGCCTTTGCGACTTCACAGAGTCCTTTAAGTCCACCTTTGTTAATGCCTCTTTTGACAGCTCCTCTCTTTTTAGGCCGAAAGTGAAGGAAATGCTCACCAGGTATGAAGAAGAACGCAAGACCTTGTCTGTCATTGGAGTACATGTTTCTGCACCCACCAGTCCTTTTCCAAAGGGGCAGAGGGGTAGTGGGAAAATGTCGTTCATAGGTTCATAAGTAGGTACTAGGCTCTCTGCCCATAAGGCATTTATAAGCCTAGCCGGAATTGTGTTGGCTTTCGCCGCCCCCTTAGATTAGTTCCCTGTGCCATTGAAGTGATCCCTGGAGTAAACTTTCTATTTCCCATCCACTAGTCAAGGTTTCTCCTGAAGAGTGTTAGCCAGGAGCTCTGCCTAATGTAGACTGGGATCTTGTTCCAGAGCATGGGAAGTTTCTGGGACAGAAATCTATCCCTCCAGCATGTCCTATTTATTGTTGTGGTGAGGTTTAGATCCATAGAGCGTGTGGCTTGAGGGGATATGGTTTTCTTTAGGTGGAACATGTCCATCATTTCTGGGTTGGACATGGCCTTGTATGTCAGGCATAGATCACCTGTGAGTAGGTGGTATGCAACCAAGTACAGCTGAAGTTTCTTCAGTAGAGTTGCATAGGGCATCTGTTTGAAGCCAGTGATCCTCATGGTGAGGTACTTCTGTGGTCTTTCCAGCTGTTGCAGGTGTCTTGTAAGGTACACCCAAATGGGGCATTGTACTCTATGATGGGTCTGATGAGTGATGCGTAGAGGGGCATAATGAACTCTTTTGATCTGGATGCAAACCCTTTTGTGATTAGGTGAGCCACATAGAAGGATTTTCTAACCACTTTGGCAATGTGATTATCAAAGGAGAGATTACTATCTACTTGGGTCCCTAGATCCCTTATTATGTCTTCCGTATTTAGGGGGCTACCACCTATGTGGTAGTTTGTGGGTACTTTGTTTTTTTCCAAAAGGGATGACTATGCACTTTTTGGCATTTAGCTTGAGGCCATGATTTTGACACCAGGTATCTATCTCAGTGAGACCCTTTTGGAGGATGTCTGTGTCAGCTGGAGAGTCAATTATACCCCATAGTTTGCAGTCGTCTGCGAACTTGGTCAGCCATAGACTTCCTGTACTTGCCTGTACCTCTGATAAGTATATGCCGAACAGGAGGGGTCCTAGGACTGAGCCCTGGGGAACGCCACTTGTAACTGGTTTAGAGTCAGACCTAGCTCCCGCAACTCTTACCATGTGGGTTCTGTCAGTGAGCCAGTTGGCAACCCATTTCATGATGTAGGTGTTTATGTTCAGGCTTGTGAGCTTGTCTATAATACCAGAGTGGGGAATGGTGTTGAAGGCCTTTGCGAGGTCTAGGTAGGCTGTGTGGACCATCTTTCCCTCATCTCCAGCCTTGGTAACTGTCTCAAATAAGTCCACCAGGTTTAGGAGACATGATCTGCCCTTAACAAAGCCAAACTGGGTAGGGTCCAGTGTTTGGATGTTCCCAATGTCTCTATTAATGAGATGCATGATGATGTGCTCTATAGCCTTGCAGACCAAGCCAGGGTCTGTTGTGGCTCCAACTTTGTGGAGTGGAATAACTGTTGCTGTGCACCACTCAATGGGCATGTAGCCTGTGAAGAGGCTGTGTTTGAACAGTCTGTTAGGTGAGGGGTTAGTTCATCTTTGAGCTCATGTAGGACACAGCCTGGGACACCGTCCTGTCCCATTGATGCTGTGTTTTTGGCTTTGGAGAGGGCTGTTTTTGTCTGTGATTTCAGGGGCACTACATTCTTCTGGTATGGTTTTGGGCCCTTTTGGGGGAGAGAGGGTGGTGAAGTTTGCACTGAACCTGTCTGCCAGGATGTTGGCGATATCGGTTGGTTCAGTGTATTTTGTGCCATTCTGCACTAACTCCGAGCAGATCTGAGAATTGCATCTTAGATTCTTGACATAGCTAAAGATTGCCTTGTGGTTATCTTTGGAATCCTTGGCAATTTTTCTTTCGAAGCTAGCCTTGGATGATTTTATGAGGGATTGTAGTTTCTTGCTGATACTGATCAGGGATGTCTTACCTTCTTGGGATTTTGCTCTTTTCTGTACTAGTTTCTTCCTTCTATTGTATAGCTTGTTTATGGCAGGGGTCCACCAGCCTGGTTTCCTTTTCTTGGAGGAGTGAGTCTTGGTTTTGCTTGGGATAGCACAATCCATGTATTCTTGTAGGTGCCCGTAGAGTGCACTAGTAAAGGATTTTGCAGCTAGGGCAGCGTTTTCCTTTAGCATGAGGGCTTTGAAACTTTCCACCTCGGTCTTAAGTAACGTGAAGTTTGCTTTTGAAAAGTTTTTCATGGTGGTTTCTTTGACCAGGGGTGGGGGTGGACTGTGGATATCCAGAGTGATTAGTTTATGGTCAGATCTAACCAGCGAGGTGTTGACCTTCTGTGTTGAACACCGGTCGTCCATGTTGGTGATGAGCAGGTCCAATATGTTGTCACCTGTGGTGAGGGTGTTGACCAATTGATCCCAGGGCATTTGAGTTTATAAATTCTAGGAAATGTTGGGCAAGGGAGTTAGTACTTGAATAGTTCTCCCAGTTAATATTTGGGTAATTTAAATCATCCAATATCTAGATGATTGGTAGGACCTTTATGTTTCCCAGTGTTTCCAGAAATGCGGAATGGGGGTCCTGGGACATGGTGGGTGATCTGTAGCAAGCTACAATTTAAATTGCAGTTTTGCTCGTTGCTAGTTGCATGTGGATGATCTCTGAAACATCATGCTGTGCCTCTCACCTGGAGGTGTGGGTGTTCTTGATGAATATGGATACGCCCCCACCTTTTGTATTTCAGTCCGAGGTTTGTGGTCGAAATGTATGGTATGAGTTGTAGCCTGGTAGTGCTGGGGTCTCTCTGGACCCTTAAACCAGGTTACTGTTACTGCACATATAACGATTTTCTGCATACTGAGGAGTGTCTCGAGTACGTGCATTTTGAGGTTTAGACTTCTGGCATTGAGGCATTACCCTCAATTTTTTGCTACTTGTGCTATTTACGGTGGTGGGTTTGTCTTTTCAGACTTGCCTAAAAAAGGCACTATGAGGGTGGCAAGAAAGAACCAGCATCATCTTGTGAACTCAAATATTTGTCATGGAAAACCATTTTTCTGGTAGCTGTTACTTCGGCCTGCAGAGTGTCAGAACTTCAAGCTTTATCTATCAGCCCTCCTTATTTGATTTTTCATGCTGACAGAGTATCTCTTAGGACAAATCTCTCTTTTTTTGCCCAAAGTTTGTTCAGAAACTAATATCAACCAAGTCATTGAGTTACCAATTTTCTTCCCTAATCATTCCAATAAGTTGGAGTATATAGTGCAGAAACTTGATGTTCACAGACAGCTCAGATTTTATTTGGATAGAACAAAAGATATCAGAAAATCAGACCAGCTCTTTGTTTCATTCTCTGAAGCTAGAAAAGATAGACCAGTGGCTAAAACAACTCTGTCTAAATGGTTATCTGATTGTACCACCTTTGTATACTTAGCTGCTAATATGCCTTTGTAACAACCAGAGCAGTTTCTAGATCTTCTGCGTTCCAAGCCAAATTGCCCCTTGATAACATTTGTGCAGCAGCCACTTGGTCTAAACCTCATACCTTTATCACACATTACAAAGTTGATAGTGTATTAATTCTGGTTTAAGCACTTGGGCTTCACGACAGTTGTTTTACATTAAGAAGGTTTGTGGTCTGTACTGTAGTGGCAGAACAGGTAGCTTACATCCTTCTAAGTTGGGAACTGCTGATTGAGGGCTCAGTGTCTGTTATTCTAAAAGTGTATTAATTCTGGTTTAAGCACTTGGGCTTCAGGCCAGTTATTTTACATTAAAAGGGTTCGTGGTCTGCACTCTTGTGGGAGGAGAGGTTGGACTCTGCCCTTCTGAGCTGGGAATTTCTGGTTAAAGGCTTATAGTGCCTGCATATTTGAACTGCTTCTTACTGAAATTGGTACACCTTGTTTGCTGTAGCATAGACTAGATCCAGGCCTGCTGAATCTAGCTTTGTTTGTATAACTTGAGCACTAATCCAGGCATTCTTTAAAGTATTCAATTGTAATTATTACTGCTTGGTAGTAACTTGATTAAAGTGTAGCTATCATTCTAAGTCTTTTGGATTAAGCACTTGGGCTTCAGACCAGTTGTTTTACATTAGGAAGGTTTGTGGCCTGCACTGTGGTGGCAGGACAGGTAGCTTACATCCTTCTAAGTTGTGAACTGCTGATTGAGGGCTCAGTGTCTGTTATTCTAAAAGTGCATTAGTTCTGGTTTAAGCACTTGGGCTTCAGGCCAGTTGTTGTACATTAAGAAGGTTCGTGGTCTGCACTCTTGTGGGAGGAGAGGCTGAACTCTGCCCTTCTGAGCTGGGAAATTCTGGTTAAGGCTTATAGTGCCTGCATATTTGAACTGTTTCTTACTGAAATTGGTACACCTTGTTTGCTGTAACATAGAATAGGAAGGTTATGTGACAATCATCAAGTGCTCATTCAAGAAACAGGCAACATGGAGAAGCTCTTTATAGATAGAGGCTACAACAAGAAAATGCTAAATGAAATTAAAAATGAAGTCTTTTCAACGAATGATCATGTACCTAATTCAATAGTGAAATATAAGAAGGCATTTAACCAATCCACAGTCAATAGAAGGACTTCTACTACTAAAAATAGAGTAGCATATTTGATGCAATATACAAATGATATTCATGATTTAAAGAATATAATTAAACAAAATTGGAAATTATTAACTGTGGATGAAGGAATTAAAAATATAGTAGGTGAGCAACCTAAATTCATTTACAAAAATTCACCTAGTTTAAAACGACTGCTATGTTTTAAAGAGGAGAAAGGCAAATCAAATGAACAGATACATCTTAAAACTGTAGGCACCTTCCCATGTACAAGATGTAACATGTGTCGATATATAAGTGACAAACAATTATATGAACACCCAAGAATGGATTTCATATTCAAACCCAGATTTTATGCAAGCTGCAATTCCATGAATCTGGTATATCTAGCGACATGCACAAGATGTGAAGCTTTTTATGTTGGTCTAACTAAGAGAAAATTTAAGCAAAGGATATATAATCACATTTATGAAATAAAGAAGAAGAATGATAAGAATGCTCTAGCCAGACACATAAATGAATTCACAGAGCATAGTTTTAGATTTAGAGTACTGCAGCTAGTAAGTTTGAATAAAAGATGGGGAAACAATGTAAACACTTTAGCAAATATTGAATTGTCTTGGATTTTAAAATTAGGTGCCCACTTATATCCAGGCCTGAACCAGAGCATTTGTATTAAACCAGTTCTAGATAGCAGGATATACAAGTAAAGGTTGTTAGATCTATATACATATATATTTGTCTATGCTTACTGAAACGTTGCATTTGTTCTAACTAATATTTATAGGCCATGAATGAAGATGCCTTTAATTCAATAGCACCACTTAATTATATGTGCATTAAGAATACAATATATGAAATATTTTATTATTTCACTTTATTAAAATATTTATCTCAGAAAACATTATTTTAAAAACATTACTGTATATCTGATACATAATGACTGATCGCATTGATTGTCCTACACTATATTATACTTATATATTTATTTATTTATTTATTTATTAATCCATCTATAAATGGTTTATTTATGTATTTGTATTTATATTTATATTTATATATATATATTATACATATCTTACTCAATAATATATAACATATGTATATATAATGATCTATTCATCTATTTATTTACTTATCTATATATTTATTTATTAATATTTATTTATTAATATTTGAGATTTTATAGATACCTTTAGTATGAAAGCATATAGAATTTGAATATGCATTTGAGAGTCTATATATATATTTTTAGTAAGGAAGTACACAGAAAAATAAAATAAATGTTTATCTCTACATTTTTGGTTTTGTAGTTTTACAGCTACGTTTATATCTAAGCCATTGACATGCACACACTATATAATATGATGTTCCAATATGGTAGTCATGTCTGACATTTATAGATAGGAATATCTTTTATATACATGTGTTTACGTGTGATTTCATGAATTTCACATTTTATATTTTATTCATTTTTATGTACCCTTCACATGTATCTATATTTATTTTCATACAGAACACAAGAAAGATTTTATATATGAACATATATTGTCCCATACGTTTACAAAATGCACATTATTATACAGCGATCAGAAATGTTTTAAATGTTTTAAATGTTTTAAAATGTTTTAAAGTTAGAAAGCATTGTTTTTAACAGATGTACATAAGCATTGTGACAATTCATTTGCCTTCTACTAGTTTTTTATACAAATGTGAGCACTGTTCTTTACCTTGAATCTAATTGAGTAATTGAATGATTGAATGCATTGACCTGATTTAATTGAATTTTACTGGCTATATATACTATCTGCAATTGTTGATTAAATGTGAAGATCTGAGGAAGCGCACTCCAAGTGCGTGAAAGCGCTTATCTGTTTGTTTTCCGTGAATAAAGAGTTCGTCTATGGTATTTTGAAGCAGTATTCTTTTCCTGGTTGTCGAATCCATCAGTGTTTTTTACAACATTGCTGTAGCATAGACTAGATCCATGACTGCTGAATCTAGCTTTATTTGTATGCTGCTTGTTTGTTTGCTTGTTATTTCCCTGAAATGCTAATTCCACCTAAAACGCGGCTTTTCAGCGCTTCTGTGGATCCCTAGTGATATCTGCATTGCTTACTGTACTTATTTCCTTGTTTCACTTGAAAGAAAGTTACTGTTTGTCATTTTTGCATTTAAGTTACCTGAAACACATTGCATTTAAGTTACCTGGCACTTGCTCACTAAAGCAATTATATAAGTCAGCACTAAAATATTAAAAGCACTACAACCTCACAAACTCCCCTTGAGTACCTTGTTCCCCATTGGCCCTTTTTTTTTCAATTATAAAGGAATTCCCAATACTATTCTAGCATGTCCAAAGGTCAGTTGTCAATCTCCTCTCCGGTCCATCTGGTGAATCTGGGAATCTTGAGGCAATGTTACAACTGCCTCATGTACACAGACAACCCTCTCCTCCTCCCAACAAATTCCAACACATGTGAGAGATGCAACCATATAGCCATACTGGAGGCTAAGCTCTCTCAACTCAGTAATGGCGAAACCAGTCAGGAGGAGAAGGAAACCACACTCACTACAATTCCAGTCTCACATAGACCTACCATGACAGCAAACCAAACACATAAACACACAAAAACATACTCGGAGGCTCTAAATAAAACTCTGCCTAAGCAGCAGAGACCTCCAAAGCAGACACCCAAGCAACCGCTACCCCAAAACAAAACACGTGCAACACATAGCTCACAAAGCCAGTGTGCCGAACAGTCACAGCCCTTAAGGCTAAACAACACACCTGATACACTTGTAATAGGTGACTCTATCGTCAGGCACACTGACGTCCCGCTCACCAGGCTGAACAAGGAGAAGGTCACTGTGAGCTGCCTGTCGGGCGCTAGGATCCGCCACATAACACAAGCACTCAGGTCACTCCAAGGCAAGTACAAATATGACTCAGTCATTGTCCATGCTGGTGTGAATGACCTGAGATGTACCTCCCTGGACTACATGAAAAGAGACATAGAGGAGCTCTCTGAGCATGTAGCCCAGGCCGGTATGAACCTGACCTTGAGTAGCATCTTACCCTCACCAAGAATGATGCCACAATATGAAGACAAGATGATCAATTTCAACAATTGGCTTAAGTATTGGTGTCATTCAAAGGGGATCCAATGCCTGTCGGCCTGGGATGACATGCTCGACAAGGCACGATGCTTCGCTAGGGACGGCTTGCACCTGTCACCCCTGGGCTTTCGGATATTGGCAAAGGCTCTTGCTACCCCCATAGTGCCTTTTTTAGGCAAGGCTCAAAAGACAAACCCACCTCCATAGGTATCACAAGGGATAAGAAACTAAGAGTAATGCTACTCAATACCAGAAGTCTAAACCTCAAGATGCACGCACTCGAAACTCTCCTTAGCATGGAGAACATTGATATCTGTACAGTAACAGAAACCTGGTTCAAGGCTCCCAAGAGCACCCCATCACTACCAGGTTATACCTCATACCATGCTTTTCGGCCCCAAAACTTGGACCAAACCACAAAAGGAGGGGGAGTATCAATATTCGTCAAAGATATCCACACCTCCAGGTTGGTGGCACAGCACAAAGCATCAGAGACTATCCATGTGCAACTAACAGTGGGTAAAACTGCCTTCCGGTTTATAGCCTGCTACAGACCACCCTCCCAAACCCAGGAACCCCACTCGGCCTTCCTGAGAATATGAAGGTCTCTCCAAACACCATTATATTGGCGACTTCAACTACCCAAACATAGACTGGGAGCATTACTCTGTCTCCAACACCCTAGCCCAAAGGTTCCTAGAATTTATAAACTCAAATGCTATGGAACAACTTGTTACCACTCCCACAAGAGGGGAAAACATACTGGACCTGATCATCACCAACATGGGGACTCTATGCTCCAGACCAGAAGTGTATCCCTCACTGGTAAGATCAGACCATAAACTAATCTCACTGGATATTCACATCCCGACTCCACCCCCTGCCCTGAAAACCACAGTGAAAAACTTCTCTAAAGCAAATTTCACACTCCTCAAAACCGAGGTGGAATCCTTCAAAGCCCCGGGCCTGTGGAAAATACAGCCCAGACCGCAGAATCCTTTATAAACGCATTCTATGAACACCTTCAGGAATGCATGGATCATCCAATCCCAAATAAAACCAAGACCCAATCCTCCAAAGGCAGACGTCCTGTCTGGTGGACCCCAGCCATAAACAAACTATACAATAGAAGGAGGAAGCTACTACATGATAGAGCAAAATCCCAAAAAGGGAAGGCATCTCTGATTGGTATTAGCAAAAAACTACAGGCACTCATAAAATCGTCTAAGGCCAGCTTCGAGAGATAAATTGCACAGGACACTAAGGATAATCACAAGGCTTTCTTTAGTTATGTTAGGAATCTGGATGGGAATTCCCAGATATGCTCAGAATTAGTCCAAAATGACAAAAAATACACCGAACCCACAGACATTGCCAACATCCTAGCTGACAGGTTCAGCACAAACTTCTCTCCCCCCCCCCCACCAAAAGAGCAAATATTTATCCCAGCAGAGTGCTGCCCCCCTGACATCTCAGATGCTCAGGTAAGAGCTGCCCTCTCCAAAGCAAAAAACACAGCATCAGTGGGACCAGACGGTGTCCCGGGCTGCGTCCTACATGAACTCCAAGAAGAGCTAAACCCAAACATAAAACTACTGTTCAATCTCAGCCTTACTACAGGATATGTACCCAAAGAGTGGCGTACAGCAACAGTGGTCCCTCTCCACAAAGGTGGTGCCTCAACGGATCCTGGAAACTATCGCCCCATAAGCCTGACTAGCTTGGTCTGCAAAGCTATGGAAAGGATCATCATGGACCTCATAAATAAAGATATTGGGGACCTACAGACACTGGACCCTACCCAGTTCGGCTTTGTTAAGGGCAGATCCTGCCTCTTAAACCTGGTTGATTTCTTTGAAACAGTCACCAAGGCCATTGACGAGGGGAAGGTGGTCCACACAGCCTACCTCGACCTCGCAAAAGCCTTCAATACAATACCCCACTTGGGCATTATAGATAAGCTCACCAGCTTAAATATAAACCCCTATGTCACTAGATGGGCTGCAAACTGGCTCAAGGACAGAACCCATATGGTTAGAATTGCTGGAGCCATGTCAGACTCCAAACCAGTTACAAGTGGCATCCCACAAGCCTCAGTCCTGGGACCTCTCTTGTTCGGTATATATTTCTCAGAGGTACAGGCCAACACGGAAGGACTGTGGCTGAGTAAGTTCGCAGATGACTGCAAACTGGGTGCCATAATCGACTCTCCAGCCGACACAAGCATCCTCCAAAAGGGCCTCATAGAAACAGACAACTGGTGCCAGAGCCATGGCCTCAAGCTAAACGCCATAAAGTGTATAGTCATCCCCTTTGGCAAAAACAAAGTGCCCACAAATTACCACATAGGTGGTAATCCATTAAGTACAGAAGAAGTAATTAGGGACCTGGGGTCCCAAGTTGATAGCAATCTCCCATTTGACAACCACATGGCCAAAGTGGTTAGAAAAACATTTTATATAGCCCACCTAATCATGAAGGGATTCACATCTAGATCAGGGGAGGTCATCGTGCCTCTTTACTCATCCCTCATCAGGCCCATAATTGAGTACAATGCCCCTTTTGGGATGTACCTTACCAGACACCTGCAGCAACTGGAAAGACCCCCAAAAGTACCTCACCAAGAGGATCATACTCAGAGGCGATCTGTGCCTGACGTATAAAGTCATGTCCAACCCGGAATTAATGGACATGCTGCACCTCAGAAAATCCAAATCCCATCGAGCTACATGCTCGAGAGACTTGAACCTCAGCACTGAAATAAATAGGACATGCTGGAGGGACAGATTCATAACCCAGAGGCTCCCTTCACTCTGGAATAAAATCCCAGTCCAGGTTAGGCAGAGTCCCTCATTGACTCTCTTCAAGAGGAATCTTGATGAGTGGATGGGAGATCGTAGGTTTACCCTGGGTATCACTTCTGTGTCACTGTTAGACAGAGGCACAGTATACTAACCTCGAAAAAGGCATAGCAAAATTAATTTAAAATGGGTGGCGAAAGCCAAACACACTCTGGCTAGGCTTATAAATGCCCTAGGGCAGATAGCCTAGTATGAACCTATGAACCTATGATAAGGCCTCCAGGGACAGGGCTTCTTTTGGGTCTACGTTTCTGAAGAATGTACTACCATGAGCCACCCGAGATTGATGGTGCTAGGGATGCTACCCATCAGTAAAGAATGACCGGCGAGATTGAACAACTTCACATTAAGAAATTATGTACTCATCATAACGTTCCATGTGAGTTGTTCATCTCACCTTCATTCTTACGTCCCTCCCTCCTTCCTCCTCCTGGTTGATAGTTGACCTAGATGTTGGTCTCATCCTGGTTGCTCAATTTCTTCTTCCTTTCCATAGGAGGATAGCTCATTATATAGTCATAGTACATGCAGCAAACAAGATCTGAGGTGATTCACAGTGCATCATGGGATAGGAGCTTGGCCTCGAGCTACTGGAAGACCTCGAGCTTTGCATATGGCCATACCAGAGCCAATGGATCAGCTCCAAACCCATCAGTAAAGAATGAAGGCGAGATGAACAACTCACATGGAATGTTATAGTGAGTACATAACTTTTATTTCATGGTTTGTGTTGGGGGGGGGGGTGGAGGTTGCTTGGATGTCTGCTTTGGAGGTCTCTGTTGCTTTTGCAGATTTTTATTTAGAGCCTCCGAGTATGTTTTTGTGTATTTATGTGTATTTTTTTGCTGGTGCTGGTTTCATTGGTCTATGTGAGACTGGTGATGTGATGCAAGTAGTTCCCTTCTCCTCTTGACTGTCTGGTCCAGTCTTGGGTTGAGAGAGCTTAGCCTCCAGTTTGGCTGTATAATTGCATCTCTCGCATGTATTAGTATTTGGTGGTAGGAGGAGAGGGTTGTCTGTGTACATGAAGCAGTTGTAACACTGCCTCAAAATGCCCAGATTCACCAGTTGGACACCTGAAACTGCCCTTTAGACATGCCTGGATAGGTGCAGTGAACTGTTTTACTGATTGGCTGGTAAGGTCGAATAAAGAGCCTTGTCGTTCTCTACAGTATAGGGGGGGGGTCTAGTGCTAAAGTTTATTAGTGCTTGCTATGAGTTTAGAGCAAGTACCGGGCTGAGAAGTGAATGGTTCGACTGCTTAAGTTGAAAGTTTGTCTAGTTCCAAGGGAAAAATTGAAGAGTAGACTTTGTGGAGCCAGGAATAGTTATGCCCTAGCTAACCGGCGCTGCCCGGCATGCAAAACCATGCAAATGCCGATCTTATAGCAAGGAAATCCCACAGGTCTTTCATTGACAAACAAGGTGAAATTTCTCCAGGGGCAGAGGAGGGAACAATAATGATAGATGCTGCTCTCATGGCAGAGGAGTCCTGCATAATCAGGGCTCCAGAGAATCTTTCTTTGGAAGGCCCTATCAGTGCTACTGAAGGAGTGCCCAGATAATCGCCTCAGGTGGCAGTCGGGGGTCATTTGTCTCTGCAACAAGAAACCTGGCAAAGCATCACAAAAGACAGATGGGTGCAGAGTATAATATCCAGGGGATATGTCATTCCCTTTGCCTATCCTCCTCCTATAAGCACATCATTTCCAGATGTTCCACCCAGTCAAAAGAAACACGCAACACTAGAAGTTCAAAAGTTGCTCGACAGAAGAGTCATCCAGCAAGTCCCCGCAAACCAGAAAAGATCCAGAACTTACTCCAGATACTTTTTAGTTCCAAAGAAAACAGGGGACTGGAGACCCATCTTGGATCTCAGCATTTTAAACATGTCTATGAAAAAGAGCAAGTTCTGGATGGCAACACTGCAGTCGATACTTCCACTCTTGGAAAGAGACAGTTGGATGTCCTCCATAGACCTTCAGAACACATACTACCACATTGTAATGAGCAGGCGATCCAGAAGGTTTTTATGCTTCTGGCTAGGAGCCAGTCATGTTCAGTTTCCAGCTCTGCCCTTTGGTCTCACTATGTCCCCCAGAGTGTTCACCAAATGCATGGTAGTAGTACAAGCTCTTCTGAGATGCAAAGGATTCCGTGTGTTAACATAGCTGGATAACTGGCTCATCTCCACCCCGACTAGGCATCTTCTTCAGAAAGCCAGGGACTGTGCCCTTCAACTTTGTTCATCCTTAGGAATCACCATATATTATGAAAAATCTGCTCTACAGCCATGTCAATCTTTGGTTTTCATAGGACCACAAATAAACACAATAATCATGTCAGCAAAGCTTCCAGAAGAGAAAGTACATGATCTTTGGTGTTACGTAAGGATGCTGATCAACAAGAGAAGGTAATGGCACCACTATAATTTCAAACAGCCTTTGTAAAGGATTCCACAGGGGTACTTCCTTAATTCTCCCTCCATACAGAAACCCTATTCCACCTTGGGACTTGAATTTTGTACTGTCAAAGCTTGTTTAGCCACCTTTTGAACCTTCTGCTACATGTGATTTGAAATACTTATCATGGAAAATGCTTCTTTTAGTAGCTATAACTTCAGCAAGAAGTGTTTCTGAGTTACAGGCCCTAGCCTCTAAGCATCCATACATAATTTTTCATAAATACAGAGTCTGTCTGAAAACAAACCCTTCCTTTTTACCTAAGGTGGTTTCGGAAACCAACCTCAACCAGTCTATTGAATTACCAGTGTTCTTTCCCAAGTTTTAAAACAAAGAAGAGTACACTCTGCACCTTTTAGATATTCATAGACAATTATGTGTCTGTTTGCCTAGGAGATCACAATTCAGAAAGTCAGATCAGCTCTTTATCTCATATTCAGACACTAGAAAAGGCCAACCATTTTCTAAGGTAACACTATCCAATTGGCTATCACAATGTATAATCTTCCCATTCAGTTCTAGTGAAAAGACTCTCTCTAATCCTATTAGAGCTCATTCTACCAGGTTGGTTGCTACTTCAGTAGCTTTCCAAGCCAAATTGCCCTTACAGGATCTGTACTGTGGTAACATGGGATGTTAAGTTGTCTATCTCGCCTTCATTCTTGCTGGATGGGTTCGGAGCCGACCTCGGCTCCGACTCGGCCACTCTAAAAGCTCGAGAGTTGGTTCCACCGGCTCGAGGCTGCCCCTATATCCCACAATGCTAGGCGTGAATTACCTCAGATCTCGTTTGCCGCTACAGCGATCGAGGTGTTTTTTCTACCGGCTCCAGGTTAGTTAAAGTTAGATTAGTTTAATAACTTTAAACTTACGCTAGCTTAGTTTATTTCTTTGTTACCCTTAGTGTAGTGGATATTATCCCTTCTACTTTTTTATCCAGCCCCTTTTTTTCTCAAGAACTAATAAGTTCTTTTCCTAGGCCTTTGGGCCCTTCCTTCCCTCCCTTAGGGTGTGTATGTGTTTGGTTAGGAATATTTAACTTAACTTACCTTTCAGAAGTTTTGTTTTAAATAATTCTACTTAGACTTCTATCAGTGTAATCTGTGTGTGTGTGTTTCTGTGTGTGATTACACTTCGGTTCCTTGAGTATGTCCAAGGATTCAAAGGTCTCAGGCTTCAAGAAGTGTGACTCGTGCTGTCAGAAAATGTCTCTGACAGACGGTCACACTTCTTGTGTGTATTGCCTGGGACCTTTACACCTGCAGGACTCTTGTGCTGTATGCCATGGCTTCAGCCCTAGAGTCCTGCAGGAAAGAAGAAACAAACTCATATTAAGGGGTTTGCTTAAGCCTGAAGGTTCCCTTTCTGTTACATCGGGGAAACCTTCTAAGGCTTCCAAGACCTCGGCTCCAGCTTCAGAGTCGAGGCGTAGGCTCAAGCCTGCTGCTTCATCGGCTCCGGCTGGAGCCGATGAGTCTTTGACTACAGTATCTGTGGTTCCCTCGGCTCTGGCCGGAGCCGAGGCATTAGAGATTCCTGGATCGGCTCCGATCAGACCATCGGAGCCGACATCTAGAAAGAGATCGAGGTCACCGTCCCTTGGCTCCGTTCATTTGGCTCCAGCGTCTCCCTTGCTGTCTGAACGGAGCCACAGATCTCACTCCTCCAGGTCATCGAGGCTCTCAGATCACGACCTCCAGAGGGTAGTGAGTCGACTTTTAAAGTCCGAGGCACTGGCCCAAATGCTCCAGAGCCCGACTCATCAGTCGATGCCTCAACTTATTCCTATAAATATTCCTCCTCCGACTCCTTTGAGCTCGGAGCCGGGGCGTCTCGGGACCGAGACTGTGGTAGCGTCGGAGCCGATACAATTGTCTTCGGCTCCGTCGTCGGCTCCAATTTCTTCTTTTGAAGAATCTCGGCGCCGGGCTTCCCTCGTCGGCTCCGAGGGGGTGAGTGGCATCAGACCCTTGTCCGACCCCCTCTCCCTCTCGGTGCTTGGCGCTGGTGAGTTCGGCTCCGACATTGGCCTCGGAGCCATCTCTGTCGGTGCCGAGGGAGGTTCTCAGCTTCTCGGAGCGGGGACCTCTGGCTCTGCCAGACAGGGGTGCGTTCGAGGTCATGCGGAGTGTGTTGGAACCTTGTTCGACTCCACAGTCGGCTCCGTCCGCCCCTCCCTCTTCGGTGCCTTTGGTTATGTCGACTCATTCCCTCATCCCAGACCACAGAGAGCCAGCTCCTCAAGAATCCCCTGTGGGGATCTCATCCTCTTCCGAGGCCTCCCCTGAATTGGCAGGGGAGCCCCCTAGGAAGAGAAAGTGTAAGAGGAAGCGCATAGACTCACCTGAGTCTGTCACCTCTGACACAGATTTAGAGGATTCCGAGGGTTCCCCACGTTCCCCGTCTGAAGATGTCTCCTTCGCAGACATTCTAGAGATCCTGAAACAGAGGGGAAATTGGCCAGCCCTTAACCCTTCGGAGGATGAATCTGTGTATCCTGAGGCGTTTGGCTCTCGCCCTTCCACCTCCTGGGTGTCCCCCCCCCCTTTGATCCCCTCATGCAGGTGGTGGCAAAGAAGGCCTGGATGGCTCCTGATTCAGTGGACCCTACCCCCAGGAGACCTTCTTAATTTATAACAGCACCAACTGACAAACAATTTCTCACAAAAGGTGTTTCTGTGGATGCTATGGTGGTAGTTGCTGCCACCAAGAAGGAACTAGCTGATCCTTCAGTGCCTGTTCATCCCCCTAACAAAGAATCTAGGTCTATGGACAGGTATGGGAAGCGGATGTTCTCGTCAGCGACCTTTGCAATGCGTTCGCTGAACTACCTATGCCATTTCACCCGTCTCCAGAGAGACTTGATCAAGGAAGCGAGTGAGATGTTGAAGGATACTACAGCTGCAGATTTTCAGGACAAAATGAACACCCAGCTGACTACCCTTAATTCGATAGCTAACTCCTCCATGCACCTCCTTTCATATGCGGCTGATGGAGCGAGTAGAGCCGCAGGGACAGGTGTTGCCTTATGCCGGCATGCCTGGATGCGACTATGCAATTTTGCGGACCCCTTTAAAACGTCTTTCACTAACTCCCCGTTCGATGGATCATCTCTCTTTGGTCCTCAAGTGAAAGAAACCTTGACTAGGTGCGAGACGGATGGCAAAACTCTATCTGCCGTCGGAGTCCGTTTTTCTACTCCTTCTAGACCTTACCCCAAAGGCCAGAAAAGTGGGAAAATGTGGTTCCGCAAACAATCTCAAGGGAATTTGCCTGACGCACAGAGTCGGTTCCTCCAGAGGCAGAGGAGGGAACAATAATGGTAGACGTCGCCCTAGAGGCAGAGGGGGCCCGCAGAACCAGGGCAATCGAGAAACCTTTTCCGATAAGCCCTTTCAGCATCCCTGAGGTGTTGCCCGACTGTCCACCTTCGGATGCAGTCGGGGGAAGATTGTCACTGTACCCAGAAGCCTGGCTATCCCTGACTCAAGACAAGTGGGTACAGTCCATCATTTCCGAAGGCTATTCCATTCCCTTCGTTCGCATCCCAAACCAATCAAAAAAATCCCTTCCAGATGTTCCACCCGCTCAAAGGGATCTTGCAGCTTTGGAAATTTCAAAGCTGCTTACAAAAAGAGCAATTCAACCAGTTCCAGCAGACCAACTAGGATCCGGAATCTACTCCAGGTTCTTTTTAGTTCCAAAGAAAACAGGGGACTGGAGACCAATTTTGGATCTCAGTATCTTGAACAAGTCAGTCAAGAAAACAAGATTTCGGATGGTCACGCTGCAGTCCATCCTCCCCCTATTGGGAAAGAGAAACTGGATGTGCTCTATAGACCTTCAGGATGCGTACTATCACATAAAAATGAACAGACACTCCAGAAGATTCCTCCGCTTCAGGCTGGGAACCAGTCATTTTCAATTCAGGGCCCTGCCCTTTGGTCTCACCACTGCCCCCCGGGTGTTTACCAAATGCATGGCAGTGGTAGCTTCTCACCTGAGACGTCAGGGATTCCAGGTGTTTCCATATTTGGACGACTGGCTCCTCACAGCTCCCACCAAGCATCTTCTTCTAATGGCCAGGGACTACACCTTTCGCATTTGTCAAAAGTTAGGCATTTCAATAAATTGCGAAAAGTCTGTTTTGTCGCCTTGTCGTACTATTACCTTCATAGGCGCAAATCTAGACACAGTCAACATGTCTGCGAGACTAACACATCAGAGAATAGCAGACATACACAAACTGGTCTCGCTCCTCTTCAGCAGCAACAGAATCAAAGCCAGGTTAGTTCTGAAAGTGTTGGGGATTATGGCGGCTGCCATACCTCTGCTTCCATTAGCCAGATTCCACATGAGAATCCTTCAATGGATGCTCTTCACGCAATGGTCATACCAGCAACTTCCGATGTCCCACACCATTATGATCACGCAAACATGCAGAAATCATCTTCTGTGGTGGATGTCTTCCCCTCAGCTCTTATTGGGAAGACCCTTTGTTCCTTCCCCTCCGGTTGCTATTCTGACAACGGACGCCTCCCTGATCGGGTGGGGGGGGGGGCATTATCAGGGCAGAACTGTCCAGGGCACATGGCAACCAGACGAATGCCACTTACACATAAATGTTCTAGAGATGAGAGCAGTGCTTTTAGCGTTACAAGCCCTTCAAGACTCTCTTCCCTTGGGAACGATAGCAATCCAGACGGACAATATGTCCGTAGTGTGGTATATCAACAAACAAGGCGGAACCAGGTCCTACCCCCTGTGTCGAGAAGCACTCAGACTGTGGCAATGGGCGATTTCTTCTCAGCGGTTTCTGATAGCAACGCACATCCCCGGGAAGTCCAATCAAATCGCGGACAAGTTGAGCAGAGCTATTCTCATGCCTCACGAGTGGTCTCTGAAAGACTCTGTTGTGAGAGAAATTTTTCTCAAGTGGGGTCAGCCTTGCTGCGACCTTTTTGCTACTCCCCAAAACAGCAAGTGCAGAGATTATTTCACCCTATTCCCTTTACCAGGCCAGCCCAGCAGAGACGCTCTAGTCCAAGTTTGGCCCCGGGGACTTCTGTATGCATTTCCTTCCTTCCCACTAATCTCTCAAGTGATACAGAAAGCTATCGCTCAGAAGGCCTTGTTGATCCTCATTGCTCCTTACTGGCCTCGACAGGTTTGGTTCCCCTTTCTACATCTTTTTCTGTTGGAGCGACCTTGGCATCTGGACCTAGTTCCAGATCTTTTGATCCATCAGTCGGGTCAGTTTCATCGCTCCCTTCCCTCTCTGAACCTCACTGCTTGGTTCCTCCAATTCCAACCTTAGCCAGGCTTCCTCAAATATCTCACTCTGTTCGAGATATTTTGATAGCTTCCCATAAATCTTCCACTAGAAAGATTTATTTGAGTAAGTGGAAACGTTTCGCCTATTGGGCTCATGGAAGGGACATAGATCCTTTCACTGCTTCCATCCAAATGGTCCTTGATTTTCTAGCTGAACTCTTCCATGCAGGTTCATCTCCTTCTACTCTTAAAGTTCAACTGGCAGCTATTTCTAACTTTCATGTGGGCATTTCAGAGTCTGCCATAATGTCCCACAAGCTTTGCAAAGCCTTTTTGAAAGGAGTTTTTCTACTCAGACCTCCTATAAGAAATCCTCCTCCTCCTTGGGACCTAAATTTAGTTCTTAGTTCTTTGATTCTTCCCCCTTTCGAACCTGCAGCCTCCTGTTCTTTAAAATTGCTATCATGGAAGACTCTCTTTCTGGTAGCTATTACTTCAGCTAGAAGAGTTTCAGAACTTCATGCACTCAGCTGTCGACCTCCTTATCTGTTGTTCCATAAGGACAGGGTATCTTTACGAACCAACCTGTCCTTTTTACCTAAGATAGCCTCGGCGTCTAACCTAAATCAAAGCATTGACTTCCCTGTGTTTTTTCCAGAATATTCTAATAGGTCTGAACAAAAATTGCATTTGGCTAGATGTTCATCATCAGTTAAGGTACTATTTGGATAGAACCAAACAATTCAGAAAATCTGACCAGCTGTTTGTCTCCTATGCAGAAGGCAGAAAGGGACTTTCAGTTTCAAAGGTATCATTATCTAGATGGCTAACATCTCTGATTTCCCTTGTTTATGAAATTAGACACCAAAAGCTGCCTAACAAACCTAAAGCCCATTCCACCAGAGCTTTGGCTACTTCTATAGCCTTCCAAGACAGACTGCCTATTGACACCATTTGTGCAGCGGCTACTTGGGCTACTCCTCACACTTTCATTTCTCATTATAAGTTGGATTTAGCTTCTAGGCATAGAGCTAACTTTGGTTCCACTGTTCTCAAGAGTCTGTTCCGTTAGGCCACCGGGACAAGGTGCTAGGGGCGGTCCCATCCAGCAAGAATGAAGGCGAGATAGACAACTTAACATATAGAAGTTATGTTCTTACCATAACGTTCCATGTTAGTTGTCTTCTTCTCGCTTCTTTCTTCGTCCCCTCCTTCCCCCTGGCCTGGACAGATCTAGAGGAGTTTGATTGTGACCTCTCTTTCTACCACCTCTTTGCGATAGGTATATGCTCTGCTGTGCATATTTCCTAGAGTCAGGCTTAGGTCACCCTTTCTCTTCCCCTTGTTTTTAGAGGTGGAAATTTTCCAGTATTCCTGGTTGTATTTTTAGCTGGGCCTAGCTCACAAACGAGATCTGAGGTAATTCACGCCTAGCATTGTGGGATATAGGGGCAGCCTCGAGCCGGTGGAACCAACTCTCGAGCTTTTAGAGTGGCCGAGTCGGAGCCGAGGTCGGCTCCGAACCCATCCAGCAAGAAAGAAGGCGAGAAGAAGACAACTAACATGGAACGTTATGGTAAGAACATAACTTCTATTTAAGCCACATACCTTTATTACTCACTATAAGTTGGATCTGGCCTCTAGGAGTAGAGCATCCTTTGGTTCTATGGTTCTGAGGAGTATTCTCAAACCAGACCCCTCGCAAATATGGCAGGTGCCAAGGCCCAAAAAAAGAACAAAAACAAATCAAAATAAAGGGCCAGCACCAGTGGAGCTTGCCAAAAAGTGTGAATTTCATAAATATATATTTCAAATCAACTAGGCAGTGTAAACTACCCCCAAGTCAGCACAAATGTGCCATATATTAAATAAGCAAACCGGTTTCGGCTATATAAGCCTTCTTCAGTGCAGAAATGAAACTGAAAGTGACAAGAAACACATCAGAGCAATGATTTAAATGGCATATGCCAATTAAATAATTAATATATAATGAATTCCTATTGGAAAATATTAAAGAGATGTACAACAACTTAGCAATAAGCAGTGGATTCGTATTACAAATAAATTAAAGATGTTCATTCAAACCATGACTAAAAAGACCACCCAGTTTGATTATCCATTTTCTTTCTTTGTTGTTTAAAATAGTATGCCATCCACTTTTATGGGATCTATCACCTGTAACTTTGTCAATAACTGTAAAGTGAAATGAAGCAGAAGGGTGCTTAAGTGTATGTTTCTAAACTGCACTTGAAAATTTATGGTTCCTTATGTCACTAATATGTTCAGAAATTCTAATCAGTATTGGTCTGGATATTTGGCCTACATAGAAGGCTGAGCAGTGACAAAAGGCCAAATATACAGCCCAGTCCGAACCACAGTTAGCCAAAAACCTTATGTCAAAGACTTTATTGGTGCTGGGACTGGTGAATTCCTTGATTTTGAAAACCCTGGCACCGTGTGTACAATGACCACATGGGTAAGTACCACACAATTTGTCACCCATAAGTGTATGTTGTGTATGTCCAACTGGAACTTGGGAAGTATGTTTATAATGGCGCAAAATGGAGCCCAAATTTCTTCCCCGTCTAAAGGAGAAAAAACATTTCTGGCCTATCTTAGATGCTGATTTGGGGTCTGATAATAGAATGTTCCAATGTTTCTGAATAATATCCAGAAAGGGTTTGGTGTTGCATCTATATGTAGTGACCATTCTCAAAACATCATGATCTTGTGATGTCCGGTCTTTATTTTTATATTGCAAAAGATTCTCCCTAACCTGTGTGGAAGCCCAACTGCTGGCCATGGCAATATTGCCTGTTTGGTAGTCCCTGTTGTGAAAACGGTTAGCCAGATCCAACTTGTATTTAAGGAAGGTATCATTATCAGAGCAAATGCATTTGATTCTCAAAAATTGAGATTTAGGGATGTTACGTACCACGTGAGGTGGATGCAGACTACTGGCATGAAGTAAAGAATTATAGTGGGGATATTTCCTGTACAACTGTGTACTCAGAGTATTATCCTCATTTCTGGTAATGGTCACATCCAGAAAGGTAATTTGCTTGACATCAAAATTTACCTTGAATTCAATTCCCCATTTATTTTGGTTAAGATATTCCACAAATTCCAAGAGATAAGGTACATCCGCCTTCCATACCAGCCAACAATCATCCAGGTGTCATCTCCAAATATCTATTTCATCCAAATAGATGTTATGATTGGAATTATAGATCACTTCAGTCTCCAGGTAGGCCATGAATAAATCTGCATATATCGGGTGAAAAGATGCCCTCATTGCCATACCCTGTGAGTGCCAATAACATTGTCCATGAAAGTAAAACACGTTTTTTGTAAGGACACGTTCAGTCATAGAGTGCTAAAACAAGGTCGATACAAGGCACTTAAATCTAATCAATATTGTAAGGCCATTAATTTTGCCCAATGTGGAATATTGGTATATAAGGCAGTCACATCTAATGTGTAGAGAAGCCAACCTGGTTCCAACTGAGTATTGGAGACAATACCCAGAAATTGGGTGGTATCCTGGAGACGTTATCTAATATGAACCAGGAGAGGTTTTAGATAAAGAGTAAGAAATTCAGACAAGGGCTCAGTTAAGGACCCCCTCCCTGAAACAATTGGCCTTCCTGGTAGACATTGAGGATCCTTGTGTATTTTAGGTAAGAAATAGATGTATTGTGGTCTAGGATCCTTGACCGTAAGATGATATACATCTGACTGAGTAATGATACCTTCCTGTTTTGCCTGAAATAGAAACCTATCAATTTCAACTTTAAATTTACTACTTGGATCAAGAGGCATAGGCTTGTAATGCCTGGCATCCCCCAGCTGTCTCTGTGCTTCCTGATAGTAGCTATCACAATTCATAACTACTACTGCTCCTCCTTTGTCATCTGATAATATGACAAAATCTTTATTATTTTTCAAATCCTCCAAAGCTGTTTGTTCAACCCTAGAGAGATTATGATGGCAGGTATCATGCCCATTGAAATTAAGTATAGGTCTTTGAGGACAGCAGATTGGAAAAGAGACACCTGATTAGACATGGGAAGCATGAATTTGGACTGTTGAAATTAAAATGATTTAGCCTCTGTACCACCGGTATTAGAATCAAAGTGTATTCTGAGATTGATCAATCTACAAAAAGAAATAACATGAGATGCAAAAGAATCCTCATTCACAAAAAGAAAACAGGAACATAACTTAGACCTTTATTAAGTACAGAAATCTGGGCCTGAGAAAGTTCCACAGAAGATATATTATGTACATTATTATATTCACTCAACATTTGGTCATCATCTTGAGAATCCCCTCTAAAGTGTTTGCGTTGCCTATGTTTCCTTCCCCCTCTTCTTCTGGACTTACCCCTAAAGGGTGACTAGTACTACGTCTTTTCGGTGGTGGTGACTGTCGAAGAGGGTTGTCATCTACATCAGTAGCAGAAGAGGAGTCTTCCCTTGAGGTGAAACTGACATTGTTTCGTGTTTTCTTGAGGATAGATTTTAGGTCTTTTACATTTCACAGATGTTGTTTTGTTGGGGTTTCTCCCTACCAAGGGACTCTTGTATGGCATAAAGGGCTGGCCTCTCTGATAATCCCCAACATCATGTTCGAATTTTTTCATTTTTTTTGTCCTTTAATTGTTGTTCTAAAGATAATAAATCAGAACCCAATAAATCCAATCCTTCCCTATAACTGGGTAGGGATTCAACATTTTTTAGTTCAAGACAAAGCTCTTCTACTGTCTTGATCCCATTATCAACTGTCCATTCATAGAACCATGTTAATACTTCTACAAAACCCATAGATGTATTCTGTTGGATTTTGCCCCATTCATCCAATAAAATATCATCGGCCTGATGGACTAAAGGTTGTGTTCTAACTCTTAAGCCTCTTGGGGCTATGCTTTTAGTTCGGTATGCTTTGAATAATTTCAAATGCCAGACATTACTTCTAAGCCCTTTCATCTCCTTAGTTAGTTTTTGGAAAGCCACCTTACACTGGGTTGAAGGGTCAAGTGTGTTAAGTTCAGAAGAACATTGGGCAATATCGCCCAGACCAAATACTTGTAGATCATCCTTATCATATGATAAGCCCCCGCTGATACTGGTCAAATCCATAACAAACCTGTGATGTCAAAATCAATGTGAACAAGTGTCCAAAGAAGTGCCCAATAGAAGTTGGTTAGATGAACCAAACAATTCAATATTAATTATTTATTTGTAAACAAATATTATTCAAATATAAACAGCCCTTTGCTGAATAGGGGCAGCAAGAATCATAAATATCAAATATCTTAATCAAAAGGTTCATATATCACATGATCCAAGTGCCCATAATAGCCAACCAGAAAAATTATTTTTAAATCCACCCAAATAAAATATTTGGTTATATAATGATATAAACTAATATGACTAATCTTTCCGATCAGCAGTTAATGTGCAGAGCCAGACCAAAAACAAAAGGGAACAATAAGGCGATAAACTTCAGTCATATGATAACACAAAACTATGTTCCCTAGTTCAATCAAACAAACAAAGTACCAGGGAGCAATAATAGTCTTTGTGTAAAGAAAAAAAGCATAAACTCATTTAAACCTATCCTCACAACACTACGTCCCCCTGACTATCTGGCAATTCCACTACACCAAATCTCCATGAGTTCATAGTCAAAAGAACAGTCTCATGTGACCATGTAATGTATGATAGAAAGCCAAACTAGGTAGTTGCTAATCCCAACAGTGAAAGGTGTAACCAACAAGAAATGGGTACAATTCTGTGCACAAAGCCCAATGAGTTAGAAGATTTGAAAAGCATCACCCTATCAGTTAATATAGTAAGGGACAAAAAACAACTATCACCATAGAGGCAGACTGTACCTACAGACCTAGAAGTGGTTTTCATACAGTTTACATAGCAAACAGTTGAACATATTGGGTAGTTGCCAAGGAATGTTGTCCTACTAAAACAAATTATTAACCTGCTTGTATAGCATCCAAATGTACAAAATAATGAATGAAAAATAAGCCCAGTAAAGATAACTTCTCAAACTGTTTAGAAGACATAAATCAATACGCGGCAGTATCTAAAGGCTGCCCATAAAATATTAAACCTAGAGAATGACGTTCACATGATAGTAAACTTATAAATGTACCCTAAAACAGCACAATGTAACTAAATCCTTAATTCTTGATCACCCTGATAATATAATCTCGAAAGCAATAGATCATAAGGATATTGGAAAATAAACATAATGGTGCTATGATAAACTAGCAAAACCTGCACTTAATGCTGAAAAAAATAAATCCTAACTTGCACCATATATACTAAACATTAACAATTCCTCATTGGATGCTGGTTGGCAAAAGAGATATTATTAATAAAAAAATAAACAAATTGTCCAAACTCAGTCACAACGAAGGGCTCCTTCCACAAGAAACACTCAACCGTGGTAAAAATGTCCTGAAAAAATGGAGACCGAAAATCTGTTACTGGATTTATGTTCAAACCAATAGGAACAACCAAAAAAATGTCGCCCAGTTCAGCAAATGAAAAAATTCAGGCCCAAACCGTGTCATTGAGGAAATTCTTGAAGCCAGTCCATAAAAATTGTCCCCAGGGAAAATAGCTGAACCACATAGTAGCATATAACAGATGAAAAATCCTAAGGTTTATCGTTTCCAAAAGAACTCCTGATGTTCGTAAATAACCACAGGATTATGCCTCCAATACAGTCATAGCCTGAAAAGTGTGTAACCTGAAAAATATAATCACTTCAGCTCGATCCAGGCCCAAACAAACGAGTTGTGAACAACCGTTAAACAGAAAACCTTTCTTAATGCAGAAAAACACCCTTCTGAAAGCAAATAGCATAAAGTGGTGTAAATAATTAGTGACAGAGCTGTAACCAAGGACCGTTAAACAACTGTTACACAGCCCAATAGATATAGGATGAAAAGTCACCTCTGTAGTCAACGTGAGATCCAAAATCTGTTAGGTTCGCTGCAAATACGCCTTACTCACATTTACAGTCCAAAGCCGCGGCAAATTCAGAACCTAACAGATTTTGGATTTCACGCTGATACAGAGGCGACTTTTCATACTAAATCTATTGGGCTGTGTAACGGTTGGTTAACGGTCCTTGGTTACAGCTCTGTAACTAATGAAGTGGCAAACGCTAGATCTTGTCACGAAATTGCCCAACGATCTCAACCAAATTCTTGAAAAAAATCTGCAAAGAGCATATATCCATAAATCCAAAGTCCCAAAGGTAAAATGAAGACCACTGCTATTGTTCTGATGTGATGGCAACCTCAAAACCAAATCAAAATAAAGAGCCAGCACCAGTGGAAGGATTTCTTCCTTTTTACCTAAGGTGGTTTATGCACTGAAGAAGGCTTATATAGTCGAAACAGGTTTGCTTATTTAATATATGGCACTTGTGCTGACTTGGGGGTAGTTTACACTCCCTAGTTGATTTGAAATATATAATGTTATGTAGTCCTATCTTGCCGTAATTCTTGCTGGATGGGTTCCGAGCCGATATTCGGCTCCAACTTGGCCGATACTAAAGCTCGAGAGCTTTTACTGGCTCGAGACTAGCCCCTATCCCATGGTGCCTCATGGCAAATCCCCAAATCCCGTTTGCTGCAAAAGCTTCGAGGTTGTGTCTTACTGGCTCGTTGGCTAAGTAAAACTATTTTTTGCTATGTTTAGTCTTTTCCTGCTTTTTCTATCATATATATATATATATATATATATATATATATATATATATATATATATATATACAGATAGGTCGTTTCTTTTCTCTTGTGTGACTGTTGTTTGAAAGTTTTTCAACCCCTATTCCCACCCTTAGGACTGTACGGCCGGTTTAAGTTATTGGGCCGTAGTGTCCATTTAAGTCAGAGGGCCTTCCCTCCCTGTTTGTGTGTGACTGTTAAAAAAAAGTTATTTTCTTCTCTTCTCACTTACTATTGTAGTTATTACCTTTAGTATTGTTATCTAATTTGTCTTTCTTTTCTAGAAATGTCAAAAGATAAAGAGCATAAGAATCATCGCCCTTCGGGGTTCAAAAAGTGTGATAGGTGTGCGCAGAAAATGTCTCTTACAGACAGCCACACCAGTTGCGTGTATTGCCTTGGTGAAGCCCATTTGCAGGAACCCTGTACCTTTTGTCACACATTTAGCACTAGTGTTTTAAATGAGAGAAAGAAGAAACTCATTGACAGGGGTCTCATGACCTGTTCCTTCTATGAACAGCTGGAACTTGGTCAGGCAGCTCCAAAATCCTCTAAGAGAAAATCATCAGCCCCGGCTTCGGAGCCGACAAAAAAGACTAAAGTGTCGGAGCCAAGAAGTTCTGGTTCAGACTCAGCTTCATCTATTTCGGTGCCATCGATTTCATCGGTTCCGAGACAATCTTCGGTACCAAAAATTTTGCCTGACATTGAGACTGTATCTCCCACATTGAGATCTCCTATTTTGGAGAGAAGGAGGTCTCCTTCTGTCTCCACCAGACATCAAGAGGGTGGTGAAGAGGTTGCTTTCAGATTCAGCTCTGGCAATAAAATTGGCCCCTCCAGACCCAAAAGTCTTGGAACCAACCCCCTTACCAACAACTACCGACAACTGTTCCTCCTCCGACTGCTTCGCTCTCGGAGCCTATTACTTCAGGTTCCTCTGTTTTGGACCCTTCGGCAATGGGGATTCAACCTGTTTCTTCAGAGCCAGTTACTCTATCCTCAATGGCTCAGTCTGGAGCTGAGGGTTCTGGGAGCCGACGCTCTCGTGTCTACAATGAGGGGGGTCTATATTTGATAAACGAAAGTTTATCTTACCGAACGCTGACATTATCGAAAATCCTCGAACTCGAAACTGCAATTGTGGTGGGCTGTGCCCCCCACACCCCCTCGCTAAATATATATTCCAATTCCGAGATTGCACTACAGTGAGGAAAGGGCAAATATTCCCATCTTCACTGTACTGCGATCTCACAATTCTGGTTTCAGGTTCCGGGATTTTCGCTCATGTTGGCGTTCGGTAAGATAAACTTTCGTTTATCTAATATAGACCCTCCGAGGGGGACATTCACCCTGGATTCTCATCGGAACCGACCCTCCCTCTCGGAGCCTTGGCTCGACTCATCTCGGCTCCCATTTCTGCTTTGGAGCTGTTCTGTCTTGCTAGGAGTCGACCATCTGCCCCCTCGGAGCGGAGGTCTTCTTTGGAGTGGGGGGGGGGGCTTTTGAAACTATAGAGAAGGCTTTATCCTCTGCCAAAGCCATTCCATTGGAACCTGTGTCCCACCAGCAGCAGGCAGCAACCTTTTCCCCCCTGCTACCCCCACAGTGTAGGGAGCCAGAGGCCCAAGTAGCCCCCATTGGAGGTGCCCCCTCCTCCGAGACCTCCCTAGATTATCCCACTGGAGTGCTCCCTTGGAAGAGGCTATGCAAGAGGAAGCATATTGACTCACCTGAGTCTGTCACGTCAGACACTGATTTAGAGGAATCAGAAGGGTCCCCTAGATCCCCCTCTGAGGATGTCTTTTTTTCTGACATTGTAGAAATCCTTAGACAGAGGGGTGATTGGAAGACCTTTAACCCTACTGAGGATGAATCAGTATATCTTGAGGCCTTTGGTTCCCGACCTTCCACCTTCTGAGTGACACCGCCTTATGACCAACTTTTGGGGGTCATATCGCGGAAAGCTTGGACTTCTCCAGATTCTGTGGAAGCCATCCTGCAGAAGCCAAATAAGTTTATGACAGCACCTGAGAACAAGTCTTTCCTTAGTAAGGGAGTTCCAGTTGATGCTATGGTGGTAGCAGCGGCCACCAAGAAGGAATTTTCGGAGATGTCTTCTAATACCCATCCTCCTAACAAGGAGTCCAGGACGATAGATAGGTACGGGAAGTGTACTTTGTCTTTAGCGGCATTTACACTAAGATCTCTGAATTACCTGACTCATTTTACTCGTCTTCAGAGGGATCTCCTGAAAGAGTTAGGAGACACCCTCCAGGGTTCAGTAGCTCTGGGTTCCATGGATAAGGTTTCTACGCAGCTCTTCACCCTTACTTCCATAGCTAACTCCTCCATGAGACTGAGCTCATATGCTGCAGATGGAGCGAGTAGGGCAGCCGCAGCAGGAATATCCCTCAGGAGAAATTCCTGGATGCGTCTTTGTAATTTTACTAATCCTTCAAGTCTTCCTTTACTAATGTTCCTGTTGATGGTTCATCTCTTTTTGGACCCCAAGTGAAAGAGACTTTGACTAGGTACGAGCAGGAAGGGAAAACCTTATCTGCCGTCAGAGTCCGTTTCTCTCTCCCATCCAGACCCTATCCAAAGGGTAATACAGGAGGGAAAATGTGGTTCCGCAAATCCCAAAAAGGTTTCCCTCAGGCAGAAGGTCAACCCTCCACCAGAGGCAGAGGGGGAGGATATAATGGAAGACACTGCCCTCGTGGCAGAGGAGGTCTGCAACATCAGGGAGGCAGAGAAGCTTTCTCTGATTGTCCCTTCCATTGACCCTGAAGTGTTGCTCGACTCTCCGTCTCTGGAGGCAGTCAGGGGTTGTCTATCATTGTACCCAAGCACCTGGCTAACTATCACTCAAAATCATTGGGTACACACAATAATATCCAGAGGTTACCTGATTATCTTTATTTCCAAAACCCCAGTAAACCGGTCTCTACCAGACGTACCACCCATCCAACTAGACCGTGCAACATCAGAGGTCATCTTGTTGCTGCAAAAAAGAGTCATCCAAGAAGTCCCCGCAGAGCAAGTAGGATTCGGAACTCATTCTTGATTCTTTTTAGTTCCAAAAAAGACAGGGGATTGGAGATCAATTCTAGATCTCAGCAGGCTCAACAAGCATGTAAAGATATCAAAGTTCTGAATGGTCACTCTGCAGTCGATATTTCCCTTTATCGGGAAAGACAACTGGATGTGCTCATTTGATCTCCAGGATGCGTACTACCACATCAAAACGGACAGGCACTCCAGGAGACACTTACGCTTCCGGCTGGGAGCCAGTCATTTTCAGTTCGGAACACTGCCCTTTGGCCTCACTACAGCCCTCAGAGTGTTTACCAAATCCATGGCAGTGGTAACGGCTCACCTGAGACATCAAGGATTCCAGGTGTTTCTTTACTTAGACGACTGGCTCCTCACTGTTACCATCAAGCATCAACTCATAACAACCAGGGATGAGACTCTATCCTTATGCGCCAGTCTAGGCATCACTGTCAACCTACAGACGTCAGTCTTATCTCCCTCACAGCAATGTATATTTAGGCTCAGAGACAGACACAACCACCATGTCAGTAAGGCTAACGCAGGAAAGAGTGGAGTCTCTATGCAGTCAGGTCAGATCCTTGCTAAACAAACAAAGAGTTCAGGCCAGAGTAGTCATTCAAGTCCTAGGGACTATGGCGTCCGCCATCCTATTAGTTCCTCTTGCTCGCCTACATATGAGGATTCTCCAGTGGCTGCTATTTGCACAATGGTCGATGCAAGACCTTCCATTGTCTCACCAGATATTGATAACAAATGCATGCAGAAAGGATCTGACATGGTGGTTACACACAAAACAACTTATCCTAGGTCATCCATTTGTTCCTCCCCAAGAGAAAGCAGTTTTGACCATGGAAGCTTCCCAGATTGGGGGGGGGGGTAATTATCTGGGAATGACAGTCCAATGTACTTGGCAGAACTACGAGAGCCATTTGCACATCAATGTTCTGGAGATGAGAGCGGTGCTGTATGCGATGCAAGCACTTCACAGCTCCCTTCCCACCGGGACGATTGCGATTCAGTCAGACAACATGTCTGTTGTGTGGTACATAAACAAGCAAGGGGGAACCAAGACTTACCTGCTTTGCCGAGAGCCCTTAAGAGTTTGGAAATAGGCGATGGATACTCCATGCTTCCTGATAGCAATGCATAACCCGGGGAAATCCAACGTAATAGCAGACAAACTCAGATGAGCAATTCTGATGCCTCACGAGTGGTCCCTGAATCCAATGGTTGCGAAAGAGATCTTTCACAGATGGGGCCAGCCTTGCTGCGATCTATTTGCCATTCACCTGAACACCAAATGCAGCAACTACTTTGCCCTTATTCCCCATCCATGGATGTCACCCAAGGATGCTCTAGTTCACGATTGGCCCTCGGGACTTCTTTATGCCTTTCCTCCTTTTCCTCTCATCCCCAAAGTAATACACAAAGCAAGACAGTTGAGGAGTTCCTTGATCCTCATTGCTCCTTACTGGCCTCGACAAGTTTGGTTTCCCTTCCTGTGACCCTACCTCTTGAAGGAACCATGGATTCTGCACCCATCTCAAGATCTCCTGATTCATCAATCGGGACAGTTCCACCCCTCCATCCACACCCTCAAATTGACAGCATGGCTGCTCCAGTTCCACAAATAGCCAGGTGTATTCCTCTATCCTCTGCAGTCAAACACATTCTAATTTCATCCAATAAACCTTCCACTCAGAAACTATATTCCAGCAAATGGAAAAGGTTTTCCCTTTGGGCTAAGAATCGGGACTTAGATCCATATACGGCTCCTATAGAATCTATTTTATCCTTCCTAGCGTCAATTTTTCATGAAGAAGCAGCAGCCACTACAGTTAGAGTTCAATTAGCTGCTATTTCCAATTTCCACTTTGGTTTCATGGGAAATCCATTCATGCAGCACTCCTTATGTAAAACTTTCTTAAAAGGAGTTCTTCTCAGGCACCCAATAAAACAACCATTAGGACCCTGGGACTTACACTTAGTCCTCTCATCTTTGATGTCTGCACCCTTTGAGCCATCCTCGTCGTCAGACCTAAAATTGTTATCATGGAAAACATTATTCTTAGTATCCATAACATCTGCTAGGAGAGTTTCAGAACTGCAAGCTCTAACTATTCAACCTCCTTACATTATCTTTCACAAGGATAGAGTCTCTCTCGGGACAAACCCTTCCTTTCTTCCCAAAGTATGCTCAGAGCACAATCTGAATACTACCATTGAGCTGCCTGTGCTTTTTCCAAACCACTCTAATAAATCAGAGTATAGACCACACCAGCTAGATGTTCACAGAATGCTCAGGTTTTATATACACAGGACTAAAGAATTCAGAAAATCCAGTCAACTTTTTGTTTCCTTTTCTGACAAAAAGAAAGGCTTGCCTGATGTTCTTCATGTTTCACTGTTGTAGTCATTACATTTGGGTAATCTGCTGGCAGATTGCCCTCAGTTGGCCTGAATATCAAAGTCTTGGGTCCTGCGTCGGTTGCTGTCTCCTCTTCCATGATGTCAGGTCATCAGGGGTATAAAACATGTAGCTGACCCATTTTATTCAGTCTTTCTTGCCACACGGTGCCCGAAGCAGAAGCAGTTCGCAAGTGCTGGTCGGCCGACTCCTGAAATTTTCGCATTCGAGTTTCAGAACCGAAGTCTTCAATTAAAGATAAGTACCCCATTGGGGAAACTTTTTCTTGCTTCTTACTGATGTCAGTAAAAGTTAATAATTGCATTACTTGTGGGAAGCAAATACCTCATAAGGATTTTCATTTGTACTGTATTCCTTACCTAGGCTCAGATCATAACGTGCCTTGCTGTCTGATTTGTGCTAGATTTAACCAATGCACTATTAAGCGTCGGTATATTTTTGCTTCAAAATATTTTGGATCGAGATTTAATTACCCTGAAATGTCGTCGGATAGCAATCCGACTATTGGAGTACACAAAAAACGCAAAGAAAAAGACAGAGACAGACCGTCGAGGCCCAAAACCGATGATGAAACTACTCCTAAGTCAGTCGCTGGTTCACCAGAACTCAGTGAGGCACTTTCGCAGCCCCTGATACCCGCTACTTTTGAGTCGCAGGCCTCTACCGAGACCCATGGGGAGTCGGGTATGCCACGAGATTCTATTGAATCCACGGATGTCTCTCACTCGGATGGGTCTGGAGCCGCTGAGCAGGCATCGGCTTCTGAGGGTGTTTTCAGGCCTCGATATTTTTATATAAAACCAATGCCAGCTTCAAAAACAAAATCAATTTTTAAGTCCAAAAAAAACGATGCATGAGCCACGTGCTCAGGCCCCTATGCCTAAAAAACAGATGATCAAAATGGCTGAGGGCTTAATTACCTTGATCAGGCCCCCCCACCCCCTGCTAAGAGGCCTAGGCAAGCCACTGAATATGAATCTTCAGATAAGGTTTCTTGTGATTCCTCTTCTGATCAGGAATTTTCTATACCACCCTATGAGGATTCAGATGCAGAAGAATCCATTCCATCTGCATCTCCTCCTGAGGATTATTCTTTTGGAGAAACCTTGCATACTGTAAGCGGACATTTTCATTGGGAGAGTCAGGATTTCTCTGAATCAAAAAAGAGGCTTAGGGATTTCCTTCTTCTTCCTCAGCATAGGCCTTTGGCTATACCTCCTGTATTAGACATTGTTGATTATGTGTTTTTGGAATCAAGCATGACTCCTGATTCCCTACCTCCGGCTCCTAGTAAGCCAGACAGATATTACAGGGTTCCTGACTCCTACAAATTTCTATTCAAAAATCCTGCTGCTGATCCTGAAACTATCACACAGGGTCCCAAAGGTGTAAAGGGCCTTTACAGCCAAAAATCCTAACCCCTCTGATAGAGATTCTAGGGCGCTGGATAGATGGGGAAAGAAGGTTTACACATCTGCAACCTTGGCGATTAGGGCATTAAAACGCCAGTTTCATATGCTTAAATATCAACAGCATGTTATGGGCCTATTGAAACAGAAAATTATGTTGATTTCTGATTGTGTGGAAAATAAAGAATTACAGGAATTATTGCATGTAGCAGAACAGGTTGGAAATCATACTTTGCAATGTGGTTTTGATTCCTTGGAGGCCTCTTGCATGGCCGCAGTTACTGGATCTGTCATTAGAAGGCATGCCTGGCTCAAGGAGCAAAATCTGCCTGATCATATTAAAGCAAAATTGTTGGATGCACCTTTACAGCATGATACTCTGTTTGGTAATAAGGCAGAAGAGGTTTTAAAGAAAATGGAAAACAAAGCTAAATCTATGCAAACTGTAAAAGATTTCTTACAAGTGCAGCCACCCAGATTCAGTAGGCACTGGCCTACTAAAAATTGGTCCTTTCCTGTGTCCAACGGAGCCACTCAAGGCAAATCCAGACACTCAAAAGGCTCTAGACACCAAACACAGGGTTCTTACAGGTCAAAGCAATGGGGTGCCTCTACCTCCAAATCTGAAGGAAACAAAGCACAACCCTACAGTAAGCAGTCTCAATGACTTCCCTCTACCATCACCAAGCACTTATCTTTTGGCAGCCCCCTTGGGGGGAAAATTAGCACTTCATGCTCAAAAATGGCAGTTAATTACCCAGGACAAGTGGGTATTAAACATAGCATTCCAGGTGTACAGATTTCATTTCCATACTTTGCCAATTCCAAACAGTTGGCCAGATCTGCCACAAAATCAATGGGCAGAGGCTCAGAAACAAGTTATGTCCCTCATGGATATGGAGGCTATTCAACCAGTATCAGAAAAGGAAAAAGGACAAGGTTTTTATTCAAGACGTTTCCTGGTACCCAGAAAAGACAATGCCTAGCATCCAATACTGGACTCATCGATTTTGAACACGTTCTTGGACATTCCAAATTTCAAAATGCTGGCTTTACAACAGCTACTGCCCATGCTGGGCAAGAAGACTTGGTTAGTGACTCTAGACTTAAAAGAGGCATACCTGCATATCCCAATAATGGAATTGTGCAGAAGATACCTCAGTTTCAAGGCAGGTTTTATGCATTACCAATTCTCTGCACTGCCTTTTGGCTTATCTACTGTGCCCAGGGTCTTTACAAAGTGTCTGGCACCAGTAACTGCATTTTGCAGACAAAGAAGCATACAAATCTATCCTTACTTGGATGACTGTCTCATTCAAGCAGAAAACAAGGACATTCTTCTTCAACATCTGACGTTTGTAAAAAGGCTTCTAACATGCCTAGGGTACACAATAAATGAAAATAAATCACAACTGGTACCCTCTCAAAAAGTTACATTCCTGGGTGCAAGCTTGAATACAACTGCCCGGGTGGCTTACCTTACACCAGACAAACAAAAGCAACTGACTATATACTTCAAACAGATGGCAACAAAAACCCAGATGTTAAGTTGTCAATCTCGCCTTCATTCTTGCTTGATGGGTTTGACTCGGCACTTGCTAAGCTCGAGAGTCACTTTTACCAGCTCGAGGCAGCCCCATATCCCATGATGCAAGGCGGTAAGTACCCAGATCTCGTTTGCCGCTTCACTGATGAGGTCCTCCTTTTGCCAGCTCCTGGTAAGTTTTTTAGATATTACTATTTTTGCCCCTTTTTCATCCTAACACTTTATTTTTAACGTTTTTAGTTAGATTAAGTCCCTTTCTGACTAGAAAATCCCTCACTCCTTTATTTTTTTAGTCAGGCCTTCTCCCCTCCCATCCCCCCCCCCTTGTTAGGGTGTGTGTGTGTGTGTGTGTGAGAGGTTAGTTATCTGATTATTTTTGGGATAACTGTTTCTTGGGACTGTGTTGTGTATGTGTTTTTGCAACCATGTCCAAGGAAAGGGTCTCAGGCTTTAAGAAGTGTGACTCGTGCTGTCAGAAGATGTCTCTGACAGACGGTCACACTTCTTGCTTATACTGCCTGGGACCTCTCCACCTGCAGGACTCCTGTGCAATTTGTCATTCCTTTAGCCAGAGAGTCCTGCAGGAGAGGAGAAACAAATTGATTTTGAGGGGCCTACTTAAACCGGAGGGCTCGCCGGCTAAGTCGGCCCCGAGTAAGACTGCCAAGTCTTCCAAGGCCCAGGCTTCTGTGTCTAAGCCTGCGGCCTCGGCTCCGACTCTTTCAGAGTCGAGATCGGCTCCGGCTGGAGCCGATCCTGGTTTGCACAAACCCTCGGCACTGATGGCTATCGGTGCCGATACTGGTTCGGTCACATCGGTGTCGGCTCCGATTGGTTCCGACCACCATGTGGCTCAGGCTTCGGTGTCGGCGCCGACCGGCTCCGACACCCTTACCTTTATGTCTGTATCGGCTCCGGCCGGAGCCGATGCATCGAGACCTTCTGTCGGTGCCGAACAGTTGTCGGCTCCGACGGCATCCATGGTTTCGTCGGCTCCGATGGTTCCTTCGAGGAAGAGGTCCAGGTCCCCTTCCTTGGAACCGATACTCTCGGCTCCGGCCTCTCCTCTCCTCTCGGAACGGAGCCATCAGAGCCGATCATCCAGGCTTTCATGATTTAGAGAGGGTGGTCAGTAGATTATTAAAATCACAGGCACTGGCCCAGATGCTACATAGTCCGTCTCAACAGACGACTATTAGTCCACACCCCCTTGCAGTTCCTCCTTCGACTCTACCTCAGAGTTTGGAGCTGGAGTCTTCGGGAATAGTTTCTGCTATGGCTGAGGGACAGATACCCCCCCCTTCTGCTCCCTCAGCCTCTACTCTTATCTCCTCTTCGAGACCTTCCTTAGAGGGATTCAGTGGTCGGGCTTCCCTGGTCTCCTCCGAGGGGGTGAGTGGCATCGGACCCTTGTCCGACCCCACTCTTCCCCTTGGAGCCTCGGCCTTGGTGAGCTCGGCTCCGACATCTGCCTCGGAGCCTTCCCTTTTGGTGGGCCCTGGAGTTCCTGGTTCTTCGGAACGGGTTCTCTCGGACCTCCCTGGGAGGAGCCTTGAGGTGATGAAGAGTGTGCTGGCCACTGGACTCAGCCAGCAGTCTGTTCCCTTAGCTCCTCCCTCTATGGTGCCTGTTGATATCTCTGCCATCTCTCTTGCTCCCGGACCCAGAGATCCTCCGCCTCAGGTTTCCCCACTGGGAAGAACCCCCTCTTCCGAGGATTCTCCTGATCAGTCAGGGGATCCTCCGCGCAAGAGGACCTGTAAGAGGAAACACGTAGACTCCCCCGAGTCTATCACTTCAGATACCGACTTAGATGAGTCGGAGGGATCCCCAAGATCCTCTTCTGAGGATGTCTCCTTTTTAGACATCCTAGAACTTCTTAAACAGAGGGGAAACTGGCCCTCCAATAATCCCTCTGAGGATGAGTCGGTATACCTAGAGGCGTTTGGATCTCGGCCCTCCACCTCCTGGGTGTCTCCGCCTTTCGACCCCCTTATGCAGGTTATTGCTCGAAAGGCTTGGGCTGCTCCTGACTCTGTAGAGCCAGTTCCTAGGAGGCCGTCTAAATTTATTACTGCCCCTTCGGACAAGCAATTCCTTACGAAAGGTGTCCCTGCTGATGCCATGGTGGTGGCGGCTGCCACTAAGAAGGAACTTGCAGATCCTTCCGTACCTGTCCATCCTCCTAATAAGGACTCTAGGACCATGGATAGGTATGGTAAGTGGATGTTCTCTTCAGCGACCTTTGCTATGCGCTCGCTGAACTACTTATGTCACTTCACCAGACTCCAAAGGGATATCCTTAAGGAGCTAGGTGAAATAGTACAGGATCCCACAGCTGCAGGGGCTCAAGAAAAAATTGCTTTGCAGCTAGGAACCCTTAATTCTATTGCTAACTCCTCCATGCGACTGATATCATATGCAGCAGATGGAGCGAGTAGGGCCGCAGGTACAGGCGTGGCTCTTAGACGCCAAGCCTGGATGCGGCTCTGTAATTTTGCAGATCCCTTTAAGGCGTCCTTCACAAACTCTCCCTTTGATGGGTCAGCTTTGTTTGGCCCTCAAGTGAAGGAAACATTGACCAGGTGTGAGCAGGACGGCAAGACTCTTTCTGCCGTAGGGGTCCGTTTTTCCACCCCTTCTAGACCTTACCTAAAGGACAGAAGGGTGGCAAAATGTGGTTCCGCAAATCCCAAGGAGTCACGCCAGATTCACGTGGTCAGTTTACCCCTAGAGGCAGAGGGGGTAACAATAACAGATGCCGCTCTAGAGGCAGAGGGGGTCCACAAAACCAGGGAAGCAGAGAGCCTCTCTCTGACAAGCCCTTTCAGCATCCCTGAGATGTTGCTCGACTGTCCATCCTTGGAGGCAGTCGGGGGAAGACTATCGCTGTACCCAGAAGCCTGGCTTTCCCTAACTCAAGACAGATGGGTACAGTCGATCATATCCGAGGGTTACAAAATTCCTTTTGAGGAAACTCCCTTCTCTCACTCAAATTCCCTTCCAGATGTACCACCCGGTCTAAGGGAAATTGCAGAGTTAGAAGTTTTAAAACTTCTGCAAAAAGAGCCATTCAGCCAGTTACAACAGACCATTCAGAGCCGGAATCTACTCAAGGTTCTTTTTGGTCCCCAAAAAGACGGGAGACTGGAGACCAATATTGGATCTCAGCAGACTCAACAAGTCTGTGAGAAAGACAAGATTCGAATGGTCACACTTCAGTCAATTCTGCCCTTCTTTCTGAACGACAACTGGTTGTGCTCAATAGATCTTCAGGATGCGTACTATCACATAAAATTCACAGACGCCCAGAAGGTTTCTCCGCTTCGGCTGGGGTCCAGTCATTTCAATTCAGAGCCCTGCCCTTTGGTCTCACTACAGCCCCCAGAGTGTTCACCAAATGTATGGCAGTGGTCACGGCTCACCTGAGACGTCAAGGATTCCAGGTGTTTCCGTATGTCGACGACTGGCTCCTTTCAGCCACCACCAGGCATCAGCTTCTTCAAGCCAGGGATTACACAATAAATCTTTGCACTCAATTGGGCATCTCGATCAACTACGGAAAATCCTCCTTATTGCCCTGCCAGTCTATTACTTTCATAGGCGCAAACTTAAACACTGTTCAGATGTCAGCTACCCTCACAGACCAAAGAATCTCAGATATACAAAGTCACGTGAGAATCATCCTAGCCAGCAAGAAAGTACAAGCCAGAATGGTTCTAAAGGTGTTGGGCCTCATGGCTGCGGCCATTACCCTTCTTCCCCTGGCCCGCTTCTATATACGCCTTCTTCAGTGGATGTTGTTCACTCAGTGGTCTTACCAACAGCTTCCGATGCGTCACCAAATACTGGTGACACAGATTTGCAAGAATCATCTTTCTTGGTGGGTTACTTCTCCCCAGATTCACCAAGGCAGACCCTTTGTACCCCCAGCCCCGGTAGCCACTGTCACTACGGATGCCACCCTGATCGGGTGGGGGGGGCATTATCAGGGCAGGATGGTTCATGGGACGTGGCAACCATTCGAATACCACCTGCACATAAATGTCCTAGAGATGAGAGCAGTGCTTTTAACGTTGCAAGCCCTCAACGACTTTCTTCCCTTGGGGACAATTGCAGTCCACACAGACAACATGTCTGTAGTATGGTATATCAACAAACAGGGCGGAACCAAGTCCTACCCCTTGTGTCGAGAAGCGCTCAGACTTTGGCAATGGGAGATCTCCTCTCATCGGTTTCTGGTAGCAACGCATATCCCTGGGAAAACCAACATTTTAGCGGACAGATTGAGCAGAGCTATTCTCATGCCTCACGAGTGGTCTCTCAAACAATCTATAGTGGAGGAGATTTTTCTAGAATGGGGCCGCCCATGTTGCGATCTTTTTGCTACTCCCCAAAACAGCAAATGTCCAGACTTCTTCTCTCTCTTCCCACTGCCAGGCCATCCCCCCAGAGACGCTCTGACCCAGGATTGGCCCCAGGGACTTCTTTATGCCTTTCCTCCCTTTCCTCTGATTCCACAAGTAATCCAGAAAGCCACCGTTTTGAGAGCCAAAATGATTCTCATTGCTCCTTATTGGCCTCGACAAATTTGGTTTCCGTTCCTCCATCGTCACCTTTTGGTGCAGCCGTGGCATCTGGACCCAGTGCCAGACCTTCTGATTCACCAATCGGGTCAGCTGCACCGGTCTATCCCTTCTCTCAACCTCACAGCATGGTTGCTCCACTTCCTTCCTTCCTTAGCCAGGCTTCCTATGATCTCTAATCCTGTTAGAGACATCATAGTAGCTTCCTTAAAATCCTCTACTAGGAGGATTTATACTAGCAAATGGAAACGTTTTTCTTTTTGGGCAAAAGCCAAAAATATTGATCCCTTCACTGCTCCAGTACAAGCAGTTTTGGATTTCTTAGCGGAAATTTTTCACGTGGGCTCCTCTTCTTCCACGGTCAAAGTTCAGTTGGCTGCTATCTCGAACTTTCATGTCGGGTTCGCAGATCACAACATTATGTCCCACAGGCTTTGTAGAGCCTTCTTGAAAGGAATTTTTCTCCTGAAACCTCCAATCAGGAGTCCTCCTCCTCAATGGGACCTAAATTTAGTGCTGACATCCTTGATTCTTCCTCCCTTCGAGCCAGCTGTTTCATGTTCCCTGAAATTTCTTTCATGGAAAACTTTATTCCTGGTTGCTATTACATCGGCTAGGAGGGTGTCTGAACTTCATGCTCTATCTGTTCGCCCCCCCTATTTAGTCTTCCACAAAGACAGAGTATCATTGAGAACTAATCCGACCTTTTTGCCTAAGGTCGCCTCAAAGACTAATTTGAATCAAGCTATTGACCTTCCTGTATTTTTCCCAAACTATTCAAACAGATCGGAACAAAAATTACATTATCTTGATGTCCACCGCCAACTCAGATATTATTTGGACAGAACAAAACAATTCAGGAAATCCGATCAACTCTTTGTTTCTTATACTGATAACAAGAAAGGCCTTCCTGTCTCAAAAGTGACCTTGTCTAGATGGCTTTCTTCTGTCATCTCTGAAATTTATCAGCTCAGGGGAAAACAGCTGTGCTCGAAACCTAAAGCGCATTCAACCAGAAGCTTAGCCACTTCCACAGCTTTTCAAGCTAGACTTCCATTAGACACTATTTGTGCAGCAGCCACTTGGGCCACTCCTCATACATTTGTTTCCCATTACAAATTGGATTTGGCCTCCAGGGACAGAGCCAGTTTTGGCTCTACAGTTCTCAAGAGTCTGTTCCATTGAGCCACCCAGGATAGAGGTGCTAGGGACGCGGTCCCATCAAGCAAGAATGAAGGCGAGATTGACAACTTAACATTGAGAAGTTATGTACCTACCATAACGTTCCATGTTAGTTGTCTTCTCTCACCTTCTTTCTTACGACCCTCCCTCCTTCCCCCAGGCCTGGACAGACCTTTCTCTCTACAGGGAAGTATGCTTCTGAAGACCATACAGTGCTGGTCCTCCTACCATCCTTCAGGCCCTTTTTCTCTCCTTCTTTCTTCCTTTTGGAAGTTATTTATGCTAGGTGCTATTGCCTATTGTCATCAAACGAGATCTGGGTACTTACCGCCTTGCATCATGGGATATGGGGCTGCCTCGAGCTGGTAAAAGTGACTCTCGAGCTTAGCAAGTGCCGAGTCGGAGCTGAGGATCGGCTCCGAACCCATCAAGCAAGAAAGAAGGCGAGAGAAGACAACTAACATGGAACGTTATGGTAGGTACGTAACTTCTCATTATCTGCAAGACAAATTCTGCAGGCTTTGGGGTTCATGGCATCCTGCATTCTACTAATTCCATATGCAAGACTGCATATGAGGAAGCTTCAATGGTATCTGAAAAGTTTATGGAGTCAACATTGTCACTGTCTGGAAACAATGATTCCTCTCATTCCCTGCCTACAACAGGAGTTTCTTTGGTGGGCAGAGACATGTCACCAAAACAAGGGACGATCTTTCACTCTACCCCCTGCCACCCAAACCCTAACTATAGATGCATCAGACTATGCTTGGGGGGCCCTCCTGGTGGGGAGATGCATTCAGGGCATATGGAACATAAAACAAATGCATCTGCATATCAACCAGAAAGAGATGCTAGCTGTTCAGAATGCCCTGACAGCCTTCAAGGACTTACTTCATTCAGGACAACTACTGATAAAGACGGACAACACCATGGTTATGTGGTACATAAACAAGCAGGGGGGTACACATTCCTACCCCCTTTGCAGACTAGCCATGGCATTGTGGGACACAGCCTTTACTTACCAAGTACATCTTCAAGCTCAATTCCTGCCAGGAAAACAAAATACTCTGGCAGACGACCTAAGCAGAAATCTTATGGACCCTCACGAGTGGAAACTGGATCCACAAGTCTTCAGCATGGTAACACAGAAATGGGGGAGCCCAGACATAGATCTTTTGCCTCTCCCCAAAATTATCAACTGGACAAATTCTGCACAAGGACTTATCACAGACAAGCATGGAAAGTGGATGCTCTATCCTACAGTTGGAAAAACCTATCAGTCTATGCCTTTCCTCCTCTGCCTCTTCTCCCCAAGGTCTTACTAAAGGTCAGACAGGAAAAAACAAAAATGATCCTAATTTCTCCGGACTGGCCTCGCCAGCACTGGTACCCAATTCTAAGGAATATGTCTCAACTCCCTCATTGGTACTTGCCTCAAATACCTCATCTACTGTCTCAGCAGAACAATCAAATTCTGCACACTCAGCTCCAAACTCTGAACCTGGCAGCATGGCTAATTATGGAATTATTCAAACAACACCTCTCAATAAATCTGTGATGGATGTCATGTTGGAAGTCAGAAGGCCTAGTACTAGAAAATCTTATACTGATAAATGAAAGAGATTCTGTGCTTGGAACCAAGCACAAGGAACGGACACAGCAAAACCAAATATTCCTCAGATTTTACAATACTTGATTGAGATGCTTGACAAGGGCCTATCTTTTTCTTCAATAAAAATCTATGCCTCTGCCATTACGGCTCATTACAACATGGAGCCTCCCATCTTTTCTCATCCTCTGCTAAAATAGTATCTTAGAGGGGCCAAAAATTTAAGGCCTCCCAGAAGATCACCATCTCCTGCATGGGACCTCAATTTTGTGCTGGAAAAACTCACCCTGCCTCCTTTTGAACCAGCAGCTACAGCTGATATAAAGTTTTTATCTTGGAAAACAGCTTTCCCTTTGGCAATCACTTCAGCAAGAAGGGTTTCAGAACTACAGGCCCTCATGGCTGTGGAGCCTTTTATTACATTTTACCCAGACAGGGTGTCCCTCAGGACCCACCCTTCCTTTATGTCTAAGATGGTATCCAGTGTGGCTCTTAACCAAACTATTCACCTGCCAACATTTTATCCAAATCTGCCGAACAAGGGGGAACGGAGTCTGCATTCATTGGATGCACACAGACGACTAAGATTCTACTTAAACAGGACCAAATCTCTAAGAAAGTCTGAGCAACTATTGGTGGCATTTCCTGCAGGATCAGAGGGGAAAGCTATATCAAAGCAGACTATTTCTAAGTGGATAAGCCACTGCATTCGTTTCTGCTACTTGCATTATGGTAAACCAGTGCCCAAGGGAATCAGGTCACATTCCACCACGGCTGCCTCTACCTCAGCAGCTTTTCTCAGAGGAGTTCCAACCAAAGACATTCTAGAAGCTGCTACTTGGAGCTCTGTTCATACTTTTACAAAGCATTATCATTTGCCTCTCTTCTCTAAGTCCAGGGCAGGCTGTGCCACTGCAGTTCTGCAGGGCCTTATTGCCGCTCCTAATGCTATTTAGCTCCATCCTCCCATCCATAGCTTTGGGATTCTAGCCAAATGTAATGACTGCAACAGTGAAACATGAAGAACATAGTACATTAGTGTACACTTATCATAAATGTAGATGTTCGAGTGTATTCACTGTTGCAGTCCGGGTTACCCACCCGCCATCCCCCTTTTTTCTAGAACTTCTCTTTCCTTCACTATATTCTAAAGCCTTTGTGGTGTATTTGCTTTTAGATGAAGGTAAAGTTTATGTTACTAAACATGCATTTACTTATATATTGCTGTTTATTTATATTTATGTATCCCCATTTGGGAGGCACCTGACATCTGGGGCAAGAAAAACTGAATAAAATGGTGTCGGCTGCATGTTTTATACTCCTGACGACCTGACATCATGGAAGAGGAGACAGCAACTGACGCAGGACCCAAGACTTTGATATTCAGGCTGACTGAGGGCAACCTGCCAGCAGATTACTCAAATGTAAGGACTGCAACAGTGAATACACTCTAACATCTACATTTATGGTAAGTGTACACAACTGTACTTTTCTAAGATTACTCTTTCAAAATGGCTTTTGGATTGCATATCCTTTGCTTATCAACAGGCTGGCAGGCAATTACCTGTCAAAGTTAAAGGTCACTCTACAAGGGCTGTAGCTACTTCATGTGCCTTTAGATCTAGGCTCCCAATTGATACTATTTGTTTAGCAGCTACTTGGACAAGACCACATACATTTGTCACCCATTACAAATTGGATTTGGCCTCCTGGGACAGGTCTTCCTTTGGGTCCACTGTGCTGAAGTGTCCGAACCCATCCAGCAAGAATATAGGCGAGATGGACTACAAACATGGAACGTTATGGTAAGTACATAACTTCTTTTTTATTAAATTCACAATTTTTGGCAACTTCCACTGGTGCTGGCCCTTTATTTTGATTTGGTTCTGAGGAATATTTTCCCATGAGCCATCCAAGAATTGGTAGCTAGGGATGCAGTTCCATCAGTGAGAATAAAGACAAGATTGACAACATTACATAAAGAAGTTATGTACTTACCATAATGTTCCATGTGTGTTGTCCATCTCGTCCTTTATTCTCACAACCCACCCACCACCACCCCCTGACAGACCGAGTAGCTCTAATTGGATCTTTATAGGACTCTACAGCCTCTGAGGGTATGTCTTGTGTAATGTGTTTATGTTACATATTCTTTGAAATGTATACTTCTAGTCACTGCTGGAGGGCAAACAAGATCTGAGGTTATAGAACAGCTGCATTATGGGTAGGGAGAAATGCCCACAAGCTTGGCTGGGGAGCTCGAGCTTATGTAAAGGCCGAGATGGATCTGATGGATTGGATCCAACCCATCACTGACAATAAAGGAAGAGATGGACGACACACATGGAACATTATAGTAAGTACATAACTTCTTTTTTTCTTAACCTAGACAAAAATTTGTTACAGATAGTCAGTCCTGGTACACTGCATAGAACACCTGTAAATCAGGTCAGTCAAAACATTCATGGGGAATTCATGTCAGTTGATTCAGACATAGATACTGGCAGGGTGTTTGTTTCCTGCATATTCTGCAGCCCAAATCTCTGTTGTTAGAGAAGCCTGGCCCTCACATCCTCCTTAGGAGGAATTTTCTGCTTCTCAGATTATTGCCAGGCTGAATGAGATGTTTGTAGGGGAACAAATGGATGTTCCCCATGAATTGAGGAGGTATTAAGATAGTTTATCTCATTCTATGCTTATTCCTCCAGTAGTGCCAACCATACCTCTCAACTGTACAGATTTTCACTGAATATCCAGTTTATGCCTCATAGTTTTGGTCTTTCCTCATAAAATTTTGGATCTGATGTTGTCATTTTCATTCGGTCCTCAATGAATGGGTTTGGATCCGATCCTTAGATCTGACTCGGCCACTTTCTTTAGCTTTTAGGATCTAGCTCTCGAGATCCTCCCTTGCCTATAATGCCCCTAATCACTATATTATCTTAGATCAAGTTTGCTGCCATTATACCATGTTACAGGAAAAATAACTCAAAATAACTATGACAGAACAGTGATAGTTAAAAGATCAGGAGCTCAAATAGGAACTATGGCTCTTAATAACAATTCAGTTAGGTCACTCCCAAAGACATGGATGGGGAAGGTGGGAGGGAAGTTGAGGAAGAATGAAAATGGAGAAGACAGATGGAATGTTATGGTGAGTACATAACTTTTCTATCTGATGTTGTAATTTTCATTCATTTCTCAACGAATGGGACAGATTCCCCAGCTACAAATAGCTTGGGTGGTCCTTATGGAAGGATATTCCAGAGTACTGCAGAACCAAATGATGCCCTGTTCCTGGAGATGATGTCCAATTTGTAATGAGAAACAAAGGTATGAGCATTAGACCAAGTGGAAGCTGCATAAATGTCATCAATGGAAGCTCTAGCCCAAAAGGCAGCTGATGTAGCCATTGACCTGGTTGAATATGCTTTTCGGTTGTTTTGATAAAGTTAGGCCTCTCAAAGAATAAACATGAGAAATACAATCTGCATTTTTCTTCTGCTTCATTATATAGTATTCTTAACTCTCTGACCAGTAAGTAGACATTTCTGCTTTTTTTTTTTGATCAACATACTGAAAAATCTACCTAATTCTCTTCATTCTGAAGGTAGACGCTATCTCATTTTCATTATTTCCAACATGTCTCAACTATTTAAATATGCATTAAGTGAAGTGTATGGTTGTGCAGATGCTGTGCCTTGGAACTCTGCCTTTGGCACTATTTTAAGGAGGTACACCTGTGTACATAAGCAAAACTTTTATGATGTAACATCTGAATTTTCAAATTCATCTTTAGATAAGGAGTTTTATTGAGCCCAAATACTACTCAGATCTTTAAACAATTTAGTGACAAAGGGAAAATAATTTCATCAAGTTTCTGAGTTATGCCTTGTCATGACTTACAAGTCTCCAAGATCCTCTTTCACATCTAAGAAACAAAATAAGCAATCCTTGCCTTCTCAAGCCAAACAGGAAATCAGTAAGTGATGGCAAGAGGAGATCAATCAGAAACAAGGAATATTTCCTAGTAAGGAACAGTCTGCCTCTTCAGAACGACTTTACCAGCATTCATCCCCCCCAACCTCCTCCTGCAGCTGTCTCTCAAAAATTTGTCCCAACAACTAGATCTGTACATGTCCCTTTGGCAACATATTGTGACAGACTCATGGATGTTAGAGCTTTTGGAGGAACACGGTACTGGATACAAAAATCTTTCAGGGGAACTTCTCCCCACTCTCCAAACCAAACTGATTTTTTTTTTATCTCAAGTTCCTCAAAATTTGCTCACCTTAGGAGTCATAGAACAAGTGCATTCAGATAAAACTTATATTCCAAGTGTGTCTGGTACTAAAGAATGTGTCTTTTTAGAGACCAGTTCTAAATCTTTCCTTCATAAATCTTTATGTGGACATTCCAAAGTTCTAGATGTTGACTCTTCAGAGTCTGTTTCCTCCTATTCCATTGGGGAAACCTTATGGTAACATTAGACCTAAAAGAAGCAAACCTTTGCATTCCCATAACCAAAGGCTTCAGGATTTTTCTCAGAATTTCTGTCTGTGGGTCACACTATCAATTCTCTGCACTATGTTTTGGGTTAGTTTCTGCTCTGTGTGTTTATAAAATACCTAACTCCAGTTGTATGTATTTGCAAATTGAATGGTACTCACCTTCCTCCTCATTTAGATGTCTTACTTATCTTTGCAGAGTCTTCTCTCAGATGTCAAGAGTCCTTAACATGGATTTCATCTTTTCTGATCAATATGGGATTCCAGAAAATTCAGAAATCCTGTTTTACCCCATCATTCAGGATTGTCATTTTATGATATCTTATAGACATTCTGCTGCAAAAGGCCTTTTTAGGTTCTAGGTTAGCTGCTGTTGAGGGCCATTTTAAACCTGGCCATGTTCCCCTTTGGTGCTTGTATTACCCTATCCTGTTTGTTTTTTAGCAGCCTTACCCATCCAGTGGTTGATGATTATATATTACACATAGTGAGAATAACTGGGCTCATACCATAAATAATTTGAGGTGACACGTGTGGGATAAAGCATTTATAAGCTAAATCTGTCCATTAGTAGTACAGAAAGCAGTCTTGGGGTGCATTTTCTATTACCCATCCATAGATCCAAGCAGCAATTGAATGTGGACAGGGCTGAGTTTTGTATTACATGGATGGGGAATCTGTTCTTGAGTAGTGGTATCCTATGCAAGATATACATGTCCTCCCAAACTGTTGATGTTCCAGAAGAGGTTTAGATATCTTGGCCTAGTATTTCTGATGCCATTTGACTTCATTATTGGGTTGATGGATATCTTGTATGGCAGACATAGGTCACCTCTCAGCAGTCTGTAAGATACTGAGTATAATGATAGGGCTTTGAGGCAGTCCATGAAAGACATATTGTTTAGGTTTTGTACCATTTTAGTGAGGTATCTATATGGGTGATCCAGCTGTTGCATGCATTTGGACAGATACTTGCCAAATGGCGGAATTTTATTTAATGATTGGCTTAAGGAGGGCTGAGTAAAGAGGGACTATGACATCTTTAGATCTAGTCACAATCCATTGGTTTATAATCTGTGCAGTATAGAAGGAATTTCTTATAACAGTGGGCCCATATTTGCCAAAAGTTAGGTCACTGTCCACATAACTTCCCAAATTCCAAACTCTTTGGTGAACTCTCAGGGATGTATTATGAATGTGGTAATGCCCTGAGATAGATAACTTCCCAAAAGACACAATCATGCATTCTTTTTGGTATTTAGTTTTAGCCCATGATTCTAGCAGTGGTTAATTCTGTGGGACAAACTTTCCTGCAGGATGGCTAAGTCATTTGGGTATTCAATAAATGTTCCTACCTTGTAGACATCTGCAAACTTAGACAAAGACCTTTAGTATTGGCCTTTACATCAGAGAAATAGATGCCAAACAGGAGAGGTTCCAACACTAAACTCTGAGGACTCCACTGGTAACTGGTCTCTTTGTGGAGGTAGCTTCTCCTATTTTGATTTCCTGCATCCTATCTATGAGCCATTCAGCAATCCAGTAGGTGAGATAGGGTTCATTACGCATTTATTTTAGGTTTTCTTTTATGCCGGAGTGGGGGATTGTGTCAAAAGCTTTGTCCAAGTCGAGGCAAGCAGTGTGTACTATTTTGCCTTCATTCACTGCCTTGGTGACCTTTTCAAAGAAGTCCAGTAGGCTGAGTAAGCATAACTTACCGTTTATGAATCTAAATAGAGATAGATCCAGCATTTGGAGGTTCCCTTTGCCATATTCTGTTAGTTCCATGATAAGTCTTTTCATGGCTTTGTATATAAGCCTGTTTAGATGCATGAGTCTGTAATTGCCTAAGATGGTGGAAAGTCCTCCCTTGTACAGGAGAATGACTTTAGCTGTTTTTCATTCACTTGGTACAAAACCTTTAATGGAATCTAAGGTTGAACATTGTGGTTAGGGATATTGTCAGACGCATTGATGTAGTTACTACTTTTAGGTTTTGATAGCGCTTTCAGGACTTGATCTTGTGTGACAGCTTGAAGCAAGTTGGTTTCAGGTGCACCTTTCGGGACAGAGGGGAGACAGGGTAAGGTTTGAGCTGAATTTATTGGCCACTAGGTTAGCTATATGTTCCATCTCAATGTAGGCAACATTGTTTACAATTAGCTCAGTGCATTGTTGTGTTGTGCTTTTGAGATTACGAACATAACTAAAAAAGTCCTTATGATTTTCTCTGGCTTTGGTGGTTGTTTTAGCCTCATACCTGGCTTTGGTGAATTTGTTAAGCTCCTGATTTGTTTATTTCAATAACAAGGGCTTTATCATTCTAGGAATTGCTCTTCCTCTTTGGGTGAAAAATCTCTTCCTTTCAGCATAATGCTTGTTGATATTATGGTTCCACCAAGGGGGGGTTGTTTCTGAGGTTAGCCCTGTGTTTGTTCCTACAGAGTACAGCTGCATTTATATGCTGGTATAGCGTGGTGCGTACTTTTCTACTTATTTAGAATTTAACTGGGTTTGGTGGGGATTTGAACCTTGCCAACATATCACTTAGGAGTAGGTAGTTTTTCTTATAGAAATTTCTAAAGGAAACTTGGGTGAAAATGGTATCTGGTTTCAGTTTTATTTTGAAGGAGATGACTTTATGATCAGACCTAACATATAACAAAGATACACAATGGATGGTGCAAGGTGCCCTCATATTAGTAAGGACAAGATCCAAGATGTTGTCGCATCTAGTGGATACTCTGACTAATTGCACCAGGGCATTTGTATTGATAAAGCCCAAGAATCTCAGTGCTTCTTCACTAATGGTGGTGAAGGTTTCCCAGTCTACAGCTGGATAGTTTAGATCACGTAAAAAATGGTAGTGAGTTTAATACTTTGTGATTTCACTGCCTATAGGTAGGTTTTGTGGCTTTCATGGGTCATAAAAGGTAGCTAGCTAATGTATGGTACCGGACCTTTTTGATAGTTATCTGGACATGAAGAAGCTTTAGTGTATCTTGCTGCTTTACCAGCCTTGATGTGAATCTTTTCTGGATAAAGACTGAGACTCCTCCACATTTTTCCCTCCTGCTAATGTGCTGGTTTAAATATATGGTAACCACTGTAGCTCTGCACAGCCAGAGTACTCTCCATTTAAAACTATGTCTCAGTCTGTCAGAGGAAAAATATACTTTAAAAATGATCAAAACACGGTAGGTTCAGGTTAAGGCACTTTAATCTTGCAGCAAGGAGACAAAAACGTGCTAATACAGAGTTTGTCTAACCAGAAACAGGAAATACATTCATTTTTATAGGTTATCAAATTAATCCTGTCCTACTATGCTGACGTAACAGATTACTACCTTTTCATCATCATCTGCTGACCATCTTTCCCATGAATTTCTGCTGATTTAAACAATTTTTATGTGAAACTTTCTGAGGAAAACAACATGACCTTGGTTACTTTCAGTTAGATACTTGTTATGTTACATTCAAGATACTACGGCTAAATCAAACACAACGCTAGCAGTTCATTTCTCTAATAATCCTTTGTCTACTTTATCTCTAAATTACTGCAGCTGCAAAGGTTCCCATCCTCTGGACAAGGCTGTTTGTCTAGAATCATTACATTTATAATATAAGGTATTGTTCATTCATATACTTCTGACCTAGCAGATAAACACCTGCTTCTCAAGTACATTTCCACAAGGCATAAACAAGAATATTGCTGTGCTAGCAGTTACTAGGTCAGAGGGCAACTTGCAAGTTTCAGAAAGCATGCTGCAGTTTTCAAAAAGCATCTTTTTCAGTCTCATATGAAACTCAATTTGTATAAAACACAGTGCATGAAAAATAGAATGAAAAACATATTTAAAACACTTGATTATTAATTTGGCATTAAGCATACACACATTAATACTTATTTTTCTAACACAGTCATTACACAGAAGTCTACATCCTCCAGGCAGAGTGGAGTTTCTTGTTTAAGCTCTTAGCATTGATCAGTAATATATTCTTCTTTTCCTTTCCTTGCTTTGTTATGCTGGTAGGTTTATCAGGTTACAATTGCCTAAAAAAGCACTATGTAGTGAACAATGTATTTGACAATAATCAAAACCCTATAGAAGACAGATGCAGGCCATTCTTAGTGAAGCAGCATAGCCTGTCAATCATATTCTCCGATGGTGACAAATATTGGACCTCTTTCAAATTACACCAAAAGGTTAGCCAGTTATTGAAGTCAATTATTTTTTATCATATTATGGCATCATCTTTGGAAAATGTAGAATACTGCTCAGTGCTAGAGTCATGCCTGCCTAGGACACATAGTTTGAGAGCTCCATCATGTCTATCTTCATATAGTCTGGGGAGGTGCATCTCAAGTCATTTACACCCACATGTACTATGAAAGAGTCATACCCATATTTGATGTTTAAGGACTTGAGTGCATGTGTGATCTCATGGATCCTGGCACCAGACAAGCAACTAACAGTCACTCTTTCCTTGCTCAGCCAAGATATATATATATATATATATATATATATATATATATATATATATATATATATATATGAGATTTGGAAGTCTGAGATTTAGGCAAGTTAGTCTTCAGAACCTCAACACATGATGAATTGTGTGCACTGTGATGGCCTTGGTGAAGTGTGGTCTGCAGTGTGCTGCTAACAGTTTTGGTATCTGAGTTTACTGTGTGTGATATTTTTGCCTCCAAGGACATTATAGATGTACATCTGTCACATGCCATGTTACACTGTTTGAGTAATAAATGATGTCAGATAGCATAAGACAATTCTTACACTGTCTGAAAGTGCTCATCTCAATCAGGCTGGCTACAGAAGTTGTGGGAAAGTGCTGATCCATGGTTTTGACAAGATTAACTGGGGAGGGGGCAGTGTTGACTGTAACTGCTTGGAGTTTGATTTGTTTTAGATACTGTTTGGGTGGACTTACTAAAGTGTGGGGAAATGCCTAGTTATTTTGTCAGGGGTATACTGCATATCAAGGTTTGTTTATTTATATTTGACACGGGTTGTTTGAGCCTCATACCTGGATTTCTAAGGCTGTATACATTTTCCAGGTCTCTTATAAGAAAATAAGTTCTTGTGCAGATAACCCATTGTATAGTGAGTATAATGGCAGAAGTGCTATAAGCACAGCCCAATGTACCTTTGTTCTCCCCTTTTTGATGAAAAGCTTGTTTTTCACAGTTCAGGGCTTTCCACACTTCTTAGTCTTGCATAACATATCCATGATGGGCACATCTCTGTGCTGTTGTAGCAGACTAGCTATAGAGGGATCATACCTCTCAACCTGGAAACATCAAAAATCTGGACAAGGCACAAGAAAAATAGGTACAAATCTGTATGCTGATTAACATCTGATTTGCATACATAATTACGTAACCCCACCCACCCCAGTGGAATTGTGGGATATCAACTTTCAAACGCAAACTGAAGAACAGACAACCAAAATATGGCACCCTTAGAAGAGTGGCCTGTATATAATATTTCTGTTCATCATCTATCAAAAGAAATGTTTTTTTATTACCATTAGTGTTTTAAATTTTCATCACTGCTACTATTTTACATATCCCTAAATGTGAAAAAGTATCTTTTTTTCCTTATATCACCTTACTCTCCCCTTTTCCATTTACTGCTAATTCACTTCCCTGACTTTCGCTGTAAACTAACCATAAGCTTGTTTTTCATTCACTTCATATTGCAATTCTTATTTATATTAAACTAACGTACCTTTAATTTCTCTACAAATTGCCTAAAATCTCTAAATATTAAATGACTGTCATATACCTTGTATCGATTCTTAACCAATGATCTGAAGTAGGAAGACTTCATTCGTCTGCAACCTGTGGGTATCGGATCCGATCTCGGATCCGAGCCGGCAATTCAAAAGCTTAGGATCCGAGCTCCTAGCTCCTCCCTCTTACCCATAACCCCTTGCCAAGCCCTGACTGACCCCAGATTTCGTTTGCCGCTTTTCAAGAAGCAACGGAATTCTAGAGCTCCTGGCGTGGTTTTGAGATAAGTGTAGTTTTCTGACAGGAAAATTGTTCAAATTCTCTTTTTTTGTTACAAATATAGTTAGTGTTGTGTGTGGTTAAGGCTTTCCCTCCCTCTTTAGTTAATTTTTCTCGGGTTTTTCGTAGTTGTTTGTGTGTGTGTGTGTGTTTAGGCCTTAGGTGTAATGTCTGAAGCCCCTAAGGCTGTCTTTTCGAAATGTACCGAGTGTGGCCATAAGCTGTCCCCAGCAGATGGCCACACTCGGTCATGCTTGGGGGTTGAACACCTGTCTTCTGGTTGTACCATTTGTGCAGGGTTCAACCCCCGGGCTTTAAGGGAACGGAGGTCGAAGTTAGTGCTGGCGGGTCTTTTACCCCCAGATACTGCTTCGGCCTCTGCCCCCTCCAGTCAGCAACTTGTTGCTGTGAGTTCTCCCCCTCCGGCTGGGACTCAACCTCCCTTAAAACTGCCGGAGGGGAAGGATTCTACTAGGGAGAGACAGAAGGAGAGGCACAGGGAGAAGCACCACAAGAGGAGAGCCGAAGCTTCCAGCTCGGCTCCTCCATCTAAGCGGGCTTCCCTGTGCCTTCTAGCTTTCCTCCTCCTCGGCTCCACTCCCCTCGGTTCTCTCCTGGACCCGAGGAGGAGGAGGCTAGCCCTTCCAGGAGGTCACCGAGATGGTTCTCTAGGTCCGCTTCGGTGGCCTCCTCTAGATCGACCTTTTCGATGAGCGAAGCTGATATGGACCGGATGATGAGGAAATTCATCCAGGCCCAAATGCAAATGGGAGTGCTCCTAGCCCCCCCCCAACCGGGAGGGCTTCGACCCCTTTTTTCGCCCCATTAGCTCCTTCTCCGACCCATACCACGGGTTCGGAGCTTTCGGCGCCGTGCAGATTTGGATCCGGGGGTGGGTCGGATCTGATTGGTCGGCGCACCTCGGATCCGTCCCATCCCTTGAGTGCTTGGTGCCGGACCCGACCTCTCGAGCCGAGGGCCGAGCCTCGGATCCGAGGGAGCTGGTGTGTCTTCGGCTCCGTCCAGGTCGGAGCACACTGGTCTCTCGGATCCGACGGTTTCGGCTCCGACTCCGATCCGTACGTCGGATCTGAATGGGGGTCGGCTCGGGGCTTAGAAGCTGGCTCCCCCTCGGCTTTCAACGTTATGGAAAGGGCACTGTCGAGGACATCCGGACCCCCGGTCCCTGCCACGGCTCCATCCCGCACTCCTTTGCAGTTGGGCCAGGCCCCCACCAGCCGGTCCCAGGGACAGCCCGCCTCGATGTCCCAAGTGGTTCCCTTGGAACATCCATCTGCTGAAGAGTACTCCTCGGACAGCCCCCGATGAAGTACCTCGAAGCGCAAGTGCAAGAGGAGGCACATGGACTCCCCTGAGTCCGTCACTGAAGACACGGACTTGGATGAAGGGGAAGGCTCCCTAGGTCACCCCTGAGGACGTCTCATTTGGAGACATCATGGAGATGTTAAGAATCAGGTGGTGGTCTGCCCCCAAGGCTTCTTCGGACGAGTCTGTGTTCTTGGAGGCATTCGAGGTGGGCCCTTCTACCTCTTGGGTGTCCCCTCCTGCTGACCCCCTGGTAGATCTTATATCTATCAGGGCGTGGAAGGATCCGGACACCATTGAGCCTATCCCTAAGCGCCCGGACCGCATTCTTTCTCCTCCATCAGACCGCACCCACTGGAGTAAGGGTCCCCCAGTTGATGCCATGATGATGGCTGCAGCCACGAAGAGGGAATTGGCCCAGGAGAGTCCCTCCGTCCATCCTCCGGGCAAGGTGTCCCGTTCGATGGATCGCATTGGGAAGCGAGTGTTTAGTTCAGCGACCTTCTCTTTGAGAGCGCTGAACTATATGGCACATGGCACATGTCATTAGGATGCAGCGAGATCTGATTAAAGAATACGCTGCATCTCCCCCGGAGTCCATCTCGAGTGAGGATAAACAGGTTTATTCCACCCGAATGGCCACTCTCAGATCTGTATCCAATACATCTATGCGGCTGCTGTCTCATGCTACTGAGGGAGCCGCTAGAGCCAGCGGAGCAGGCCTTGTCATGAGGCGACAGGCCTGGCTCCGCCATTGTGATTTTGCTGAGCCCTTCAAGGCGACCTTCGCGAATGCCCCTTTCGATGGTTCTGCCTTGTTTGGCAAGACTGTTCGCGACACGTTAGTCCAGAGTGAAAAGGACGGGAAGACGCTGTCTGCCGTCGGAGTCCGCTTCTCAGCTCCCCAGAGGTCCTTCTCTAAGAACCAAAAGGGACAGAAGAAGATGTGGTTCCGGAAGTCGCAGCAGTCCCAACCTGCTCCGGATAACCAGTCCTTCCGTGGCAGAGGAGGACGGGGAGGTCGTCGTGCCAGAGGCAGGGGGGCTCCTGGCAATTTTGGGTCCAGAGAACCCTTCTCTGAGAGACCCACGCAGCAGCCCTGAAGGGTTGCCCGGCTGTCCGTCTCTGGAGGCAGTCGGGGGGCGGTTTTCGATGCACCTGACTTCTTGGGAGTCCATAACAACAGACAGTTGGGTGCTTCGACTCATATCCAGAGGATATTCAATACCCCTAATCAAGATTCCCAAATCTCGCAGCCTCCCAGATGTTCCACCCGACCAAAGGGAGGCGGCAGCTCTCGAAATCGAGCAGCTGCTAGAAAAAAGAGCCATCCAGCGCGTCCCCCCAGATCAAGCCGGATTAGGGTTTTACTCCAGGTTCTTTTTGGTGCCAAAGAAGACGGGGGACTTAAGACCAATTTTAGACCTTTCCCTGTTGAACCTGTCAGTAACCAAACAAAAGTTCCGGATGGTCACCCTGCAATCTATACTCCCCCTTTTGAGGGAGAACGACTGGATGTGTTCCATAGACCTCAAGGATGCGTACTACCACATACGGATGGACAGACGATCCAGGAGGTTTCTTCGCTTCCGGCTGGGAGCCAGTCATTATCAGTTCAGGGTCCTCCCCTTTGGTCTCACCTCAGCCCCAGGGTGTTTACCAAGGTGTTAGCGGTGGTAGCGGCCCACCTGAGGCTCCAGGGATTACAGGTCTTTCCGTACCTGGACGACTGGCTCCTGACGGCATCATCAAGGCATCTTCTGTGCTCAGCCAGGGATTACTTCCTTCAACTAGCACCAAGGCTGGGCATCACGATCAACTGGGAGAAATCTTTTCTGAATCCAACTCAAATTATAGATTTCATAGGAGGAAGACTAGACACCAGATCAATGCGAGCCTTCCTCACCCCAGACCGTATCGTCAGCCTGAGGTGTCATGTGACAGCAATCCTTCAACCTTCACCAACTGCAGCTTCGGTCCTGAGGGCCCTAGGTTCTATGGCGGCAGCTATCCCGCTTCTAATTCATGCCCGCTTACACATGCGGGTTCTTCAATGGACCCTTCAAGTTCAGTGGTCTCCTCTTTGTTCGTCTCTAAACGCTCCGATTGCGGTCAGCAGAGCGTGCAGGGACTCCCTTCTGTGGTGGCTTCTTTCTCCGGAGCCCCTAGCAGGAAGACCCTTTTGCGCTGCATTTCCCGAGCCACAGTGACCACGGACGCTTCTTGCCTCGGGTGGGGGGGGCATTCTGCGGGAAAGATTGTCCAAGGCACGTGGAATCCCACAGAGACGTCATTGCATATAAATGTCCTGGAAATGAGGGTGGTGCTCCTAGCGTTGCAAGCACTTCACCACGTTCTTCCTACAGGGACTATTGCGATTCAGACAGACAACATGTCCGTAGTCTGGTATATCAACAAGCAGGGAGGAACCAGGTCTTATCCCCTTTGTCGAGAGGCCATGAGAGTCTGGGAATGGGCAATTTCCACCAAACGCTTTCTGATAGCAACGCACATTCCGGGAAAGTCCAACATCCTTGCGGACAAGCTCAGTCGCACCATCCTTTCTCCACACGAGTGGTCCCTAAACCTTCAAGTAGCGAAGAAGATTTTTGCCGTTTGGGGCAACCCTGTTGCGATCTTTTGCTTCTCCCTCAAACGCCAAATCCGACAATTTCTTCGCTCTACTTCCCCGACCAGGGGAGTTCGAGGATGCTCTGGTGCATGCTTGGCCTCCCGGTCTCCTTTATGCCTACCCTCCACTTCCTCTGATGCAGAGGTTTCTGCAGAAAGCCAACAGTTTGGGGAGCAGAATGATTCTCATTGCCCCATTCTGGCCTCGACAACCTTGGTTCCCCTTCGTATGGTCTCACAAAATCAATCCACCATGGATTCTGGATCCAATTTCGGATCTCATCTCTCACCCTCTGGGAATGCCAGTTCCCAATCTGCGAACCCTGAAGTTGACAGCTTGGCTGCTCCAGTTCCAACCTTAATTAGGACTCGGTATCTCTTCACGGTCAAAGCCATTTTGGTGGCTGCTCATAAACCTTCCACCAGACAGGTTTATCGGAGTAAATGGAAGAGGTTCTCTATATGGGCAGGACAGAGAACTGTAGATCCTTTTTCAGCACCTATCTCTGCGGTGCTAGATTTTCTAACAGACCTCTTTCATCAAGGGGCCAGTTCTTCCACGATTAAGGTACAATTGGCGGCTATCTCGCATTATCACATTGGACAGGACACAGCTCCCCTTATGACAGCGAAATTATGCAAAACCTTTCTCAAAGGAGTTTTTTTATTGAGGCCTCCAGTCAAGGAGGTTGTACCGCCTTGGGACTTGTCTTTAGTCCTGCAGGCCCTTACTGCTCCTCCCTTCGAGCCTGCAGCTTCTGCTGATTTAAAATTCCTTTCCTGGAAGACTGCCTTTCTGGTAGCTATCACTTCAGCCAGAAGGGTGTCTGAGCTTCAGGCTCTTTGTGTCAAACCGCCTTACCTTTCTTTCTTTCCTGATAGGGTGTGCCTCAGGACCAATCCATCTTTTCTTCCGAAGGTCTCTTCTGAATCCAATATTAACCAGTCAATCAATTTGCCTGTTTTTTTTCCCAAGTATTCAAACAAAGGGGAATACAAATTGCATTCATTGGATGTTCATAGACAATTACGTTTTTATATTAACAGGACAGCTGGCCACAGGAAATCAGATCAGCTGTTCGTCTCCTTTGCTAAATTTGCTCTGGGTAAAGCAGTGTCTAAAGTCACTCTATCTAAATGGATTGCTAATTGCATATTGCAGGCATATGACACTTCAGGCAGACCTGCCCCTCAGAGGGTTACGGCTCATTCTACTAGGGCAGTTTCTACGTCAGCCGCCTTTAGGTCCCGTGTTTCATTGGATGATATCTGCGCGGCAGCTACTTGGGCCTCGCCTCATACTTTTATTTCTCATTACAAGGTGGATGTTGTTTCTAGAGGAAGAGCATCCTTTGGCTCAGCGGTGCTCCGGAACATCCTTCCATGATGGCCGCCCAAGATTCAGGTAGCTAGGGACTCTGTCCCACAGGTTGCAGACGAATGAAGTCTTCCTACTTCAGATTTAGAAGTTATGTACTCACCATAACGTTCCATCTGAGTAGGTGACTTCATTCGGATGTAACTCATCCCTCCATCCCCTGACCTTTATAGAGCGAGTATTTATGCTGTTTTTAGTATACTGTGGTCAGTATTTGAGGCAAACTCAATCTGAGGTCAGTCAGGGCTTGGCAAGGGGTTATGGGTAAGAGGGAGGAGCTAGGAGCTCGGAGCCTAAGCTTTTGAATTGCCGGCTCGGATCCGAGATCGGATCCGATACCCACAGGTTGCATCCGAATGAAGTCACCTACTCAGATGGAACGTTATGGTGAGTACATAACTTCTAATTTTTTATACTATGTCTAATGTGATATAATTATTTAAACTGCCGATGCTTTTAATTTTTGAAGATTGTAAAATTAATGTTCTTAAAGATCCTCATTAGCACTCTTCAAGGAAAATCTTGATTGGATGGGAGATAAAAAATTCACCCCGGGGATCACTTCTGTGGCTCTGCTCGACAGGGGTACAGGAAAATAATTTTCTTGGGTGGGAAAAGCAAGGGTACCTTTTTTGGCTAGGCTTATATAGGCCCTAGGGCCAATAGCCTAGTACCTATGAACCTATAATTTGGAGCTTTTCTCCCTGGGCATCTGATGAAAGTGGGCTTCTACCCAATCGGGCTTTCCCCATAATCAAATGTCAATAGATAAATAAACAAATAAATGTTTTATACACCTGTATAAGTAACATCTCAACTTACTAATCAGTGTCACAGATTGTTGACTTTAAAACAATAGCACCATTTTTGCTATAATCCACTACCAACAACTAACCAAATGTGGAACACTGCCACCCATAATGTGGAATAAATGAACAAAATGTGGAACATTTACTAACAGCTTACTAATAACTTCAATTAGAAAGGTCACAGGATGGTTAAAATGTGTTGCTTTATACTTATAAGCAGTTCTTTTGATGAATTATGATTCAGTACTATTTAACCATGGAGATCGGTTTAAAAAATCCCAACAATGAATATCTGACAGACCTATTCAATGTGGAACTTTGAGGAATATAGACGTTTTAGTAGCCAAAATGAGGAACATCTCTAGTAATGAGGTACACTTGAGAGGTATGCATATAGTTTATTACATTGTCAGAATATAATTTTTTGCTGACACCTCTGTGTTTGTAGCCTTTTTCAACAAGCCCTCAATGTAATAAGGCTTCTCAAGTCAACAAGATTAAACATGCCCTTGACTAAATAACGCTTTTAACTGCAAAAACTAGCAGAATATATTGAATTCACTTCCTGGACAGGTGCACTATAAAATCGATTTGAGTCTTCTCTTTGCTGTACTCTGCATAAAAAATTTACAGCTCTTCTAGCCAGGTAAACAACACAAGGCAAATCACACACACTTAATTACTCAGCCGTGGGCAAGTGAATGCCTTCTGCTACAGACCTACGTATAAGCACGCACCAAAACCAACTCTGAAGTGCACACTACAATAACACGAAACAGTGATTTGGTGCTAGAAAGGGAGGTAGGTGTAGGTGTTAACTCTTAAGTACACAGCTTTTCAGCAACTTTCCCTCCATGCAACACTTATATACAACCGTTAACTCAAGCTCTATACATAGGCGGAAGTGTCACTAGGTTTCTTAAATAAGAATCTTTTCGGGACTGTCTTGTTCTCCTGAAGTACAGCACAATGTCGCTGCCTAACATTTCAAAGCCAATACTAAATACACTTTTTTATAAAGCTGAATTGGGGTGTAGTGTTCCAAAGAGGTGTAATTTTTATCCATTTCTGTAACATAAGTAGCAGCTAACTGCAGTATATTTGTTAAAATAGCATTTTAGACTGTACGTGGGTCAGGGTTAAAGATTGTAGTGGCTGATTCCATTAGGACTGTCTGTAAAACTCAGCAACACAAATTATGTCACAGAGTAATTTGTAAATTTCTGTCTGGTTCTTCCAAATCCCAACAAATAATTTTTGTTTACCTTTAAAGAGCAGGTACGAGTACAATGCTCACAGCCTGTACTGCAAGTTGCCATATTGTTTACCTATCCAAGCAGTGGAAACGTCTTTTAGCATTAATCATCAGCTTAGAAATGTGGTACATAGTGAACTAAGTGTTAAGCAATGAAAAGACGATGGTTACTTAACACAAAAATAATCACTAGTAGACCACTGCAGGACTAATATTTTTGTAGAGGTGTTACGTATACCATACTTGCATGACAAAAATAAAATGCTCATTCATAGCGTAGGTACAGTAAGTGTTTGTTGTTGCTCAAAACAGAATAAGCGTTGAAAGGGCATGGTGTGCGTCTATGTATGACTTTTCGCTAGAGTTATAAAAGTTCAAAATTATAGCAAAAGAAAATTTTGTTTCCTTTTGTGAAGGAAAAAAACAAGTAATTGATGTACAGCTGTCTCAGTACCACACACACACACACACACACACACACACCCTTTGTTTCCTTACCTAATTCCCCAAGTGCCTTCACCCCATTCTTGCAGCCTGCCATCTGACATCCTGCAAACGTTTAAGCCAGCCCATTCTCGGCAGCAAAAGAAACAAAGACAAGTCCTGCAACTGTTCAAGTCAGCAGGCAGCAAGGCAGCAAAAATAAAAAAAAGTCCTGCAACTGTTTAAGTCGACAGGCAGCAAAAATAAAAAAAACAAAGCAAAGTCCTGCAACCGTTTAAGCCAGCCCATTCTCAGCAGCAAAAAAAAAAAAAAAACCACAAAGCAAAGCCAGCCTGTTTTCGGCAGCAAAACAAAGCAAAATGCAATGCCTGAACAGAAACTGCCATTAGTGCTGCTGCCTGTATCTGTTTAATTCCCGCGCGTTTGCAGCCAGCCGAAAATGATAACGTGAGCTCCTTGAGCTCAATTCCGACTGGCTGGTAGCCCTGACTGAGCTGACATTTTCGTGCACATGATGACGTCAGCTCCAACAGCGCGATAAATTCAAAAAAAATAAAAAAAATAAGCAAAAAAAAAAATGGAAATGAAGGGGTACCACTCAGGAATCGTGGCACCCCTTCATTTGGACCCCAAAACTTGGTAAAAACCGAGTAATTCGGTATGGTTGGGAGGTATGAGAGGGATCCAATCAAATAAAGCCATTAGTGGAGCTCTTTGACTTTAATATCTTAGAAAATCACAGTTTTCTATGACTGAACTATAAGTCAATGACCCAGTTTCAGAAACTTTAGCTTTTACACTGGGGGCAAGTAAAAACTGGAATTAGTGTACAATCTGTAGGCAGCAGCAGGGAGACTGGGGAAGACACAAAAGCAGGAGAAACAATAGCATTTTAACAGAAAAGCAGTGGCTTGCAGCTTTAAGCAGGCAAATGATAAGCAGAATATAAGACTGTAGCAGTGTAAACCGCCGCAGAAGCACAAAAGAACAAATCCTGCAGCAAAGATGACAGTATGCCACTACTGCAATCCAAACTACAGTCTAAGACACCACACTAGATAGAGGTTTACCACTTACACTACTTGTGAGAAGATGCAGTAATAAATTATATTTCTATTTTAATTTTATCTATCATTTGTTTAGTGCAATAGTCTGACTGGGACGACTGGCATACCTCTTTTCAGCAGTAGCCCAGGAGAAAAACTCCATACTTGTACAATTTCAGAGATCTAAATACAAATAAGTACAAATAAAATCAGATTTGTTTATATATATACATACTATAATTCACAGGGATAATAGTAGTAGCAGAAACGTTATTATCAGTAGAGAGGTTAACATAAAGTAATTAAATAAAAACATCAAATCACATTTATTTATTTATTTTACATTTGTTAACTGGGATTGCCTAACTGAGCAAAAGCCCTTTTTCAGCAGAGGCCTGGGGAGAAAAGCTCCAAAACATAGTTGCAAAAAATATAACTGTTACAAACACAGTTAACATTATAATCATTCATAATAAAACGTAGAACAGTTATCATATATATGCAGTTACAATTATCTATAAAAATGTTATGAAGAATACTGCAGCAGAAGGAAAGGAGATAGTGTTAGGTAAAAAATGATGAAGTAGACTAGTTTAAGTTGTAAATGTTTTGGTATAGAGGACAAGAAATGATGGTAAGACAGAGGATGTTAGGTTTGTTATTTAGTGAAGGTATATTCAAGGCCGCGGTGGTGGTGGTGCTGCAGTAGCGTTGTCGCCTCACAGTAAGACGCTGTCCGGTTCGATTCTCAGCTAGAGCGTCTTCTGTGTGGAGACATGCGTGAATGGGCGTACCTTCGTTGAAAGTTGTGCGTCAGGGCTGGTAACTCGGCACATAAAAATCAACTACCAATCATTAGCAGACCGGAGTTCCGCTGTGGCGACCCCTAACTGGGAAAAGCCGAAAGACACAACAACAATATTCAAGGAGGCTGAGAACAGGTAGATATCCAGTGACTTTTTAAGTACTCTTTAGTGGCTAGTTTGAATATTTTAGGATGCGAAAGTGATCTAACTTCTTGTGGGAGTTTGTTCCAAGCAATAGAGGGATGGTAGCTGTATAAGTAGTTAAAATAAATCAAGATAGGCTGCACTGCTGTGACAGAAGTGGGTATTATGATTACAACGGGAAAGGATACCATTGTTTGGATTTATAGAAATGAGTGAGATTGTAACAGTGGAGCAAGTAGATTTTGGAAGGTTAATGCTAATCGGGGGTATTGCAAGGGCAGAGCCAGGATTTGGAGAGGTGTTCTTTAAGCACACATTTGAAGCTATGTAGGTTTGGAATGAGTCTTAGGTGGGGAGGGGATAGTGTTCCACATTTTTGCAACATTGTTGGAGTATACATATATGCATACATACAAATATTTCAAGCATGAGCATTAATGCCCTTCTAGCCTGACAATATACCAAAACACTTGTTCCCATAATGTGTCCATGCTGTTCTTAAAAGTATCTAAACTAGTACTTGCTTTAATGTAATTTGGTAGTCTGTTCCATTCATCAGCTGTTCTCTCAGGGAACCAATTAGTACACTTCTTATTCCTATAGAATCTTCTACGTAGGTTGTCTGATGATTCTTTACTACTTTTTGATAACCCCAAACATTCCCAGAGGTAGTGGTCTCTAAATGCCCTATATACCTGATTAAGATCTCCTCTTAGATATCTACAACAGACATTTTACAAGGTCAGATATTTCAGTCTTTCATAATAACTTAAATTTTCACATCCATGGATGCCTTTTCTATATTTCAGCTGTACTCTTACCAGTTTACTCATGCTTGTTTTCTTATAAGGTTTCCATATTGTTATTCCATACTCAAATTTGGGTCTAGTGTAACTAACGAACAATGACTTCATCAATTCTGATTTCCTAGACTTTATAAATCTCTTTACACAACCTATAGTTCTATAACTATCATTAACCAATTGGTTGATGTAATTAAAAAAACTCAAAGGTGGATTTACCCATATACCTAGTTTAAATGAATTTACAGTTTCAATCACTGTGTGTTGTATTAAATATTCACCTTTCAATTTATGTCTTACAAATCTCGTATGCTTAGTTTTTGATGTATTTATCAGCATATTATTCTCCTATGCCCAAATGGTCAATTTAATTGAGTTATTTTGCAGACATGCGTTATCTGTAGTATGTATAATCAGTTTACCCAATTTCGGGTCATCTGCTTATAGACTATAGACCACCTTGGATGAAAAAGTTAAGCCTGTAAAATACAATCCAAACAAATAAGAGCCTAGGATAGAGCCCTGTGGGACACCCTGACTGTAACCAAGAATTTCACCTATCCAATTGCTGTATGATGCTTGCCATGTCCTATTTGTAAGCCATGCTGCTATCTGTCTTATTAAGAGTATGTTGATACCTAGTTGTTCTAATGTATTGATCAGTGTTTTGTGTATGACCCTGTCAAATGCTACGTTAAATCTATATAAATTACATCACAGCACAATTTTTCATTCATAGTTGTTATTATATTCATATACAACATCATGTTACAGGTAGTGATAGATCTATTTTTAACAAGGCCTTCTGTAGTTATGTAAGGCATTTCCACGGCAATACCCGGATTTGCTCTGAGCTACTGCACAATGGTACCTCCTATACCAAGCCAACAGATATTGCCAATATACTGGCTGACAGATTCAGTGCCAACTTTACCCCTTTCTCCCTCCTGAAAGGACCAATCACAATACCAGTAGATTGCCAGACACCCAGTATTACTGCTGCACAGGTTAAAACAGCATGTCCAAGGCCAAGAATACAGTTTCTATGGGATCTGACAATATCCCTGGCTGTGTTCTGCATGAACTACAGAGTGAACTGGCACCTCACCTGTGTGCCATGTTCAATCACAGCCTCACCTCAGGCTTTGTCCCTACCGAATGGCACACTGCTACATTCATCCCTCTCCACAAAGGAGGAGTGACTACAGGCCCTGGGAACTATCGCCCCATTAGCCTGATATGCAAAGCTATGGAATATATCATCATGGGCCTAATAAACAAGGATATAGGGAATCTTCAAACTCTGGATCCCATACAGTTTGGTTTTGTGAAGGGTAGATCATGCCTGCTCAACTTGGTCGACTTCTTTGAGTCAATCACCAGAGGCTGTGGATGATGGCAAGGTGGTTCATACAACCTACCTTGATCTGGCCAAGGCCTTTGATACCATTCCCCACTCAGGAATCATACAAAAACTCACTAAGCTAGGCATCAACCCCTATATCACTAGGTGGGTTGCAAACTGGCTCATAGATAGAACCCACAGTGTGAAAGTAGCGGACTCCAAAAAACAAGTTATCTCCGTGGTATCCCCAAAGTCTCAAAACAATCCACTAAAGTGTAGTGGGTCCAAAAACAAAACAGTGTAAGAAACTTCCTTTGGATTTTCGACTGGAAACAGATTGTCTGCCTTGCTTGGATTACTTTCGAATACTTAGTAATGCTGTACAATTATATATTTTCTATTATTATTTTTTTGCTTTGTTTTGTTTTGACTTAAGACGAGTTTAAGTTCGCTACTTCTACTACTATTGTCTGATCTGATTAATATACAGTGATTAACTAGAAATATATGGACTGAAAATCTTCCACATAGAGAAGTTTCATACGCTGTTTTAAAGTAGCGGACTCCAAGTCAGACTGCTGACCAGTCACGAGTGAAGTCCTACAGGGATCGGTCCTAGGTCCTCTCCTGTTTGGTATCTACTTCTCAGAAGTCCAGGCCAACACGAAGGGACTCTGGCTGACAAAGTTTGCAGACAATTGCAAGTTGGGAGCCATTATTAACTCCCCAAGTGATGTTGACATCCTACAGAAAGGCTTCACTGAGACCAACGACTGGTGTCAGAACCATGGCCTTAAGCTCAGTGTCAAAAAATGTGTTGTCATCCCCTTTGGGAAAAACACAGTTCCCATAAATTACCACATCGATGGTAGTCCACTGAACACAGAAGGCGTTATAAGACATCTGGAGACACAGGTTGACAGCAACCTCTCTTTTGACCACCACATTGCCACTGTGGCTTCTATGAGGCACATGTCATTACTAAGGGTTTTATATCCAGGAAGAAAGAGGTCATTGTCTCCCTCTACTCTTCCCTCATTAGGCCAATCATCGGGTGTAATGCCCCATTTGGCATGTACCTCACTAGACACCTGCAACAACTGGAGAAGCCACAAAAGTATCTCACAAAGAGGATCCTAGGCCTTAAACACTTGTCCTATATGGACAGACTCCTAAAACTCCAACTATTCTCTGTCTCATATCGCCTACTTAGAGGCGATCTCTGCTTTACTTACAAAACCATGTCTGACCCAACTCTGTTAGAAATGCTACATCTAAAGGAATCCCAATCCCTCCACACCACACACTCCAGAGAGCTCAACCGCATTACCACAATCAACAAAACATGTTGGAGGGACAGGTTCACAACCCACAGACTGCCCATGCTATGGAACAGATGTCCCATTCATGTCAAACAGAGCACCTCACTGGCCCTCTTCAAGAGAAATCTTGATGAGTGGATGGGAAATAGAAAATTCACTCCTGGGATCACTCCAGTGGCTCTACTCAACAGAGGCACTGGGACCAAAGGTTGGGCGGCATGATGCCAGGGTAATCCTATGGGCTAAGCTTGTAAAGGCTCCAGGGCCATTAGGCTAGTACACACCTATGAACCTATATGCATACTAATATACGGTTTCAAGTCCCAACCTATCCAATTCTGACGATAACTTATTGAATATTATCTTCTCCATTATTTTTACATTGCAGTGAAACCAGACTTAAGAGTCTGTATGACTCTGGGGTTGTTCTTCTCCCCTTTCCTTTAAAGACAGTTTTAATAAGGACATATCTTCAATCTTGAGGAATCTCCCCATATTTATATGACCTAGTCGATAACAGATATAATGGTATCTCCCTTTTTTAATTTCTCCAAATGTTTTGGGTTTCTAATACCGTGACGGGAATGGACCCCATGCCTAAGTCAAAGTACGATTAAAGTTCATGAAATTACTATTGTTTCACTCTTTGATATCAGCCAGTAGTGCTCTTTGCAGCATCTGCAATGTGCCCAGTAATGACTCCTTCTGCAATTCGTATAGAGTTACATGTATTGGTAACATATCTAAATATGATTCTAGATCCTTTTTTTATAAGGCCCGTTGCTCCTACTACTATTGGAACTATCTGGGTATCTTTCTTCCACATTGCTCTGATTTCTGCCTGCAAATCTTGATATTTTATGACATTGTATCTTTCTGTACGCAGAACACTGTAGTCACTGGGTGTGGTGATTTCAATGGCCAATGCTACTTTTGTCTTCTTTTCCAGGACCACTATATCTGGTTTTCTAGCATCTATTTTCGAATTGTTGGTAAGGGATAATCCCATGCAAAGTAAACTTCATCATTTTCTATAATGCTCTGTGGCTCATATTTACGGGTCTATATTAGAAGACCGAATGTTTAGGTGATCGAACACCTAAACATCGATCTTCTAATATCAAAAGCAAAAAACGGCAAACGGCCGATTTAACGCAGGGAAATATTTCCCTTGGCCGTTTGCCGGAGTTTGCTACTTCCCTACTATTGAGTGATCTAGGAGTTGGTATATTTAGTTAGGGGGTGTGTGGGGAGCACAGCTCCCCACGTCAGGGGGTGTGGAGGGTGAAGCCCCCTACTTAATTTAGATGTAAAGTATTGTTTCTTGTGTTGTGGCCGAGGGACGTGTTTCCCTGGGAAGTTCGACATTGTGCAGTTCAATATTAGAAGATCGATGTTTAGGTGTCTGATCACCTAAACAGTCGGTCTTCTAATATAGACACCATATTTCCAATGTTTTTTAAGCCACTTCAGTACCATAATGTTTGCACAATACCCAGTGCAACAGTCTCGGCACATTATTATGCCTTTCAGTATACATTCCTTCTGCCATTAGTATGTCGCAACCAGCAACGAGGTGTACAACTGTTTCCAGTTCTGTTTTACAAAGCCTACATTTGTCTGTTTCTCTTACATATTCAGTGGACTTTGTAAACCAATGTGTACATAGCCCACTATCTTGTGCCACCAATATTAACCTTTCATCTCATGGTTTAAATTCGCCTTTCCTTAACCATTCCTGCATTTGTTCCTACTCAGCATGAGGTTCTTCCAAAATTATTCTATACTTGCAACTATATGTATGCTTTTTCCACACTTCTTGCTTTCTCATCTGGTCCTTCACCTTATATTCTTTCTTTTGTTTTTTGGCCCATTCAGTTGCTGCCTGATTTTTATCTACTTGTGGTTTGATTTTCATTCCTGCTTGATGCTGATATGCTTCTGCTAGCCTAAGCAGGGAAGTCATCTTAGATTTATTCTCCTCATGTTTCAAAACTTTCACTGCATTTGGGTCTTGTGAGGTCAACAGATATGTGTAGAGTCCCACAATTACAACTCTATACATATAATCAGTTTCAAGGAGGCCCATCCGTCCTTCAGAACAGGGAATATATAATCTTGGTATGCACTGATTTTTATAAATCATTTGGTGAGTATGAAGCATCCTTCTTGTTTTCCTATCTAATCTGTCCAGTACATTTTGGGGCAAGTCAATCACTCCAAAACTGTAAGTTAGGACAGGAAGAGCAAATTGGTTTATAGCCTGGATTTTGTTCCTTGATGTCAGTGCTGTTTTCAGGATTAATATAAGTCTTGTAAACTACTCCTTACTAAGTTTTTTTCCACATTTATTCATGTTTTATTGTTGAGCCTTCATCAATTCCCAAATATTTATACAACTCCCTCTTCCTCAAGTTCTTTTATATCACATTTTTGTCCCAAACTGATGCTTTCTTGCTGCTGCAGTTTTCCTGCTTTAAAGGTTGCTTTTGCACATTTATCAAGACCAAATGTCGTTCTTAATCTTATATCACCAGAAAAAGCTTTGTCAACTCTTTCAGTTCCTCATCTGATGAGCTATACAGTTTCAAATCATCAACAAAGATAAGATGAGATGTCTTTGCACTTTGTTGTTTTAAATGAGCCAAATTATAGCCATGACCTAAGCTGTTAAGTAGACAGCTTAATGGATTAAGGGCAAGGCAGAATAGCAGTGGTGACAGAAAGTCACCCTGGAATATCCCCCTTTAGATTTTTATCCCTGGAATAATAAATTGTCCAGGAACATCAACAGATACTTCCTTCCACAGTAGGCATGCTGACACAATAGAAGGGTTCACTGCATCATCCCCTGTCCACCCTCAGCCTGACATTGTTCATAACAGAATTCTTAGCCCTTTTAGACACCAAATTTATGACAACATGCTTAAGGTTCTCCAGAAGGCAAGAAAACCTGCTACTAGAAAATCTTACACATCAAATAGTAAATATTTACTGTATGGTGTCAGCCTAAATATCAGGATCCACTTCAGGCCAATGTCCCAGTGGTCCTCCCTCATTTGTGTGAGCTCCTGCAATCTGGTCTAGCATACTTCTCTGTTAAGGCACACATTTCAGCCATACTTGCATGACTACCTTTGGACGCTCTGCTGCTGGCCAGACTAGGGGTAAAACAGTTAAAAGGTGTACTCTACCTGAAATCTCCTAGGAAAGTTTGTACAATGTATGTTATGTTTTTTTTTTGTCTGGCTTGGTCTGGTGTTTGGCTTGATTTCGAGGCTGTCAGGAATTTTGAAGGTTTGACAGAGTTTTGTTCTTGGTCCATGCTTTCCAGGCTCTTTCTCTTTGCGTCTGTGATCAGCATCTGCTGTTACTGGAATTTCTTACAAAACTATACTTTCCTTTTTTGTGAAAAAAAAATACTGCATTCTCCCCTACATAAAGGTTGCCCCTCGACTGAGTTTTGAAATTGTAGACTGGATTGTCATCCTCTTCCCCTTATCTAAAATACTTGTGAAATGCACACAGACCCAGTTTCTAACTTATATAACTGAAAATTTCCTCTTCTCTTCATGCCAACATAGTTTCTGCCCCTATCATGGTCTTAAAGTTAAAACAATTAACATAAGAAGGAAATAAAGCTGACCTAGAAGCAGCTGTTTTTCTTAATCTTTCCAAACCTTTTGATAGTCTCTTAATCCATTCTCTTACATAAATACTGTAGGAAATGATTGAATGACCTATCACTATATTGGTTCTATCAAGCACATTCCAAGGAGTGCAGTGGCTCATTGACAACTTATCTTTTCTTCCTTTACGAGTCAGTGTCCCACAAGGATCCATACTTGGACCCATTTTATTCAACAACTTCACTAACGATTTCTACATGGCTTAAAAAAGTGTCCCTTATTACTGTCCACTGTGATGATTCCACACTTATTTGCTCAGCAAATAACCTTGACAGTCCACAAAATGTGACCCAGGAGTCCTTCAACTCAGTAGAAACTTGGTTGACAAACACCCCTTTGGTTTTTAACCCTGTCACAAATTCACAAATCCAAATTAATTATTTTCACACCTAAAGTTTCTAGGCTGCAAATCATTTATTTCACTATTACATTTTCCAGCAGTACAAAAATCAGACTTGTCAGTCATACCAAAGTTCTGTGCATTTATGTAGACGAGGATCTGAAATATGGCATCCATACACAACATATAGTAAAAAAAAAAAAAGAAAAGTCACATCAAAAACTAAGCTATATGTACAGAGCTGTTTCATACTTATCTGACACTTCAAGAACATATATTGCAGTTACAGCTTGACTCCTACTTGCTTTGCTTTATTCAGCATCAGTCAATCAATCCAGCTAAACAAGATTGAACAGTGTTGCCAACTGTTATCAAAATTTGCTGCCAATCTCAATCTCCCTCACAGAACCCATCAGTCTACAGTCCTCATTAATCTGCAGTGGTAAGAATTACTCCACTATCTAACATATTTCCAACTACCCATCATCCACAGTCTTATATACAAACCAAACAACTGTCCATTTCTTGCAAATTTTATACTGTGCTATAGTCCTTATAGGCTTCCGTGATTTTTAGGTAAGCTCTTACTTCACATGTCTAAATCCAACAATTCTTCTGGCAACTCCGTTTTATTTCATCATGTAATCAAAACCTGGAACTCCCATGTCTCTGTTACTAAAGCAAGATCACTCCTTAAAGTCATTTACAATACAGCCAAATTCCCACTTACTAAACTCCTTGCTGTGCACCTAGATAGTCTTCTCCTTCCCTCTAATCTTCCTTTGACCTCCTTTAATACCTTTTTTGTTATCCTCCTGTGACCTTCCATAACCTGTATAACAGCCTGTGTGATTAGTGATACAAGTAATAGTTTTCTGTAAATATTTAATAGATAGTAAAGATAGCAACTATTTCTTAAATATTTCAACAAGAAATAAGACCAAAATGTTCAACATCCACAAGTTTAATAAAATGCAAAGCTTTCGAGTAACAAACTCTTTTTCAATACATTGAAAAAGTTTGTTACTCGAAAGCTTTGCGTTTTATTAAATGTGTGGATGTTGAATGTTTTGGTCCTATTTCTTGTTGGATTATTTGCTTGGACTGTAAGGTTCTTCAGCTGAGGAAGGATTGTTGCTCTTTGGTATTTCTTAAATATTTAATAGATAGTAAAGATAGTAAATATTTCCTGCTTTTCTCCATTTTCTGTAAAGGTAAAGTTAACAGACAGTTTAGCTAGCACTGAAATTTCCCAGTTTTTTCCATTTTCCCAAAATTCTCTATATTTGTTTCATGACTTCTCTCTCTTTGTCCTTACTGTTGACTGCTCACTACTACTGCCATTTAGTTTTCCATTGTAAAAAAAAAATAATTGTGTGGTTGGTAGATAAGAATATTTTGTCAAACTGGCTGACTATTCGGTATTACTATATTTTCTATTTTGCATATTTCCGTTGTATACAATATAATCTTGCTATCGGGAGCAAATAACTAGAAAGGGAAAGGTAATAGAATGGGAAGACACCAAGAATTTATTTGTACTGCAGGTTAGAGATTGTCTTCCTTATCAGGGATTGATATCAGAGTATAAGCAAAGAGAAAAAAATGGGGGGGGGGGGAGTCCTAAATGAAAGACCAGAACTGGTAGAGTTTTTCGTAGAATCTAGAACAGAAGCTGCTGTTAAAAATGAATAATTAGCAGAGCATATAAAACATTGCATGACAGCTATCCCAATCAATCAGAGCAGCTTAGAAAGGATTGGGAAGAGAGACTGGATAAGCAATTCACAAAGAGACAATGACACAATGCCAGTGCACTTCTATGGGCTAGGCATGTAAAGGCTCCAGAGCCATTAGCCTAGTACACATCTATGAACCTAATTGCAAAGTGGACTGCCACTGTTTCATGGTCACTGTAATGTAGACGTTCAGTGTTGGGTGTACCTTATACATTTTAAGCACTCTTTTATTCATGAATGTGGGATAAAATCAAATGCTTTTTTGTAGTCAACCCATGCCATACTCAAATTCTTCCCCATTTTACATTTCTCCACTATGACATTACTTAACAACAAATGATCCTTTGTTCTGTATGACTTTCTTTTATTGCCCTTTTGTTCTATTGCCATAATTGAGTTTTCTTCTAAATGACTATAAACTCTGTCTGCATCAATTCCAGTGTATAGTTTATACGTCGTCGGAAGGCACGTTATTGGTCTATGATTTCTAGGGTAGCTTGCAGGTTCACTCTTAAATAGGAGCATTATTTTTCCTGATGTTAGCCAAGTTGGTGTCTGTTCTGGGTGTGCATATATATAATTCTTACTCATGGCTAAATCTTTGTGCAAAGATGGTAATACTTTTAACCAGAAGTTAGATACTGCATCTGGGCCTGAGGTTTTCCAATTAGAGGCTTTTCTTAACTTTGTTTCAGTCTTTCTGGTGCTTCAACCCATTTCATATCCTGTACCTTTAAACTTCTTATTCTTTCTTTTACTTCTAGCCATTTAGCATCTTTGTTATGTTCCAAAGGATCTTCATAGATGCTCCTCTAAAATGTATCTATTTCTTCTTTTTTGGAGGTCTTCCCATTCCTTTTACCTTATTTCCCAATTCTCTATAAAACTTTTTTAGTCATCAGTAAATTGCTTATTATGTACTTTTCCTTTATATTTTTCTACTGGCCGTGCCTTAGTTGAAGGTTGGACATCGAGCTGGCACCTCGGCATTCGTGAAAATCTACTGCCAATCATTAGCGGACCTGAGTTCCGCTGTGGTGACCCCTAACCGGGAAAAGCCGAAAGACCAACAACAACTTATCTTCTAAGTTTTTCTGCCTGTGCTGAGATTTTCAGTTTATTATTTGCGATAGTGCATGATAGATCCTGATCTGTTGTAATATTGCGCATTGCTTTTATCATGTCTATCTTTCTGAGTATTTTGTTGATCTGTTCCCATTTCTATGCTCTTCTAATAGTGACACTTCTTGTCGTAGTTGCTTTATAGTTTTCTGTATTTGATACTTCCATGATGGTATTAATTTTCTCCCCTTTCTCTCCCTCACTACCCTATGTTCTTGTAGTAGAACTTTATCAGTTATTAATTTAGCTAAACAGTAATATATCCTGTTTACTTCTGTTATATCGCATGAATCTCTATGGACAGTCCTAATTACTGTGTTCATTTGTTTTATCAAACTTCTGAGTTTTTGGGTTTTATTGACCTTCTGGAGTCTATTTCTTTCATTGATCTTAATATGTCTATCTCTATTAATTCAAGCAATGTTTCTCTTTGCTCAGTTTCTTCTAAATTGAGGACACATTTTTTGTTTTCCATTTCCTACAGGCATTCCAGAGAAGTTTCTATTGCATCTTCCTGTGGCACAGTCTCTTCAATTTCATCCTGTGCTATCTGTTGCTCTGTCATATGAGAACTCACTGGCCTATCACTTGTCAACATTAACTCTGTCAGTTTCCACAGTTTCCTGTTCCTTCCCTTGCTGTCCAGCTTCAAGTGAATGTTTATATTGGTTTTCTATGGAAGGCTCCAAAATATCTTCATATGGCACCTGACCAATTGCATCCCATTCTGCTGGATTCCCCTTAATCTGGAGTTCCATTGCTCTGTCTTGTTGTGGTGCTTTCTGAATTAGATCTTCTACAATTAATCCTTCACTTTGGAGGTACTTCATGACTTTAGTTTCTATTTTAACTTCTCCATTACTGATCTCCTTTTCTACTTTTCCTCTTTGTCTTCTTATTTTTTGTACTGTAAGGTTTTCCATGTCTGGATTCCTTTGCCTCGATTCCTCTTGAAATATCTTTGGTGCTACTTTTTTTGTATTGACTAGTTTTGCTTTCTCCTTTGGATAGATATTACACCATATTAAATCACTTTTTCTTCTCCATGTCCATATTTTTTCTTCAGATGTCTCCTGATTTTCTTGTTTCTCCTTACTTTGGGGACTTGTTCCATCATGCTGTGATGTAACCTGTGTTAGACCTTCTACATCAAATCCTTCACTTTGCAGGCACTCCATAACTTCAACTTCTATTTTTTTAACTTCTACTTTACTAATCTTCTTTTCTACATTCCCTCTTTGTGATATTATTTTTTATTGTGAATTTTTCCATATCTGGATGCCTTTGCCTATATTTCTCTTTGAATATCTTTGGGGCTGCCTTCTTTATGTTGATTAATTTGGCTTTCAGCTTTGCATAAATGTTGGACCATATCAAATCTCTCTTTTTTTCTCATGTCCATATTTCTTTTTTTTTTCCTTTTCAAAAATATATAGGTTTTGTTTACATTTTCGTACTTTTTCAGATACGTCTTTTTCCAAAGTTACTTGATCTATATACTGTTTTTCAAAAATCTGTAGTATTAATGACCACAAATTTTTATTTGAAGCTTCTGACAGTTTTTCTTGTGAAAGTATTTTTCTTTCCTCTAACTTATCTCAATCTTTTTGTATATCTTGCATCTGGAATTTCTAAGCTTTTTGCATAATAGTAACAATACATAACTTCTTTCTTATCCTCAATAGTCCACTCTAACGTCTTTATGGCTCTTCTTTGGCCTATCAGTTTTTCTGATTTATGTGGACTGCTACTTCCTTCTAGAACCAGGGGGGCAGTCTCCCCCTGCGCCTGGCCTGGCCCCATAGTAGAAATGTTTCTGTATTTTGAGGATTCTACATTGTCATTTTTTCCAGTCCTGGCACCAGTGCGCCTACTAGGATTGGGCACTTTTTTATCCTGAGTCTTGTGCAGCCAGCTATCTCTTTTAATTTTTGACCTACTTCTGTCCATGATGTATGCTTTATAAATACAGTATAGATATCACTGTCACCTTGGTGAGATTTTGTGAAAAACAGGGTCCACCTCGTGAAGGCACTCACTAAGACTTGAAGATGAATTCATTTTCAGCACTACTACTCTCCTTTGCTTGCTGAATTTTCATCTATCCATTTGGATCCCTTTCATCTCTCCATTCGGACCCCAAATGGTACTGCAAGGTCTTGCTGAAGTGCTCTTAGGTCATTAGTTCTAATTCCATCTGCTCCCTGTGCTTTGTTTGGATACAGTTTATGCAGTTCTTTGTCAATGTAATCTTAATTTAATTCCAGTATCTGAGAGATCCTGGATGTCACTAGGATGACTTATCACCCCTTTTGTGGAACCAAACTGTTTTCCATAAGATTTTGTAAATATATCTATAATTGGATCTACTTCTAATATTCAAAAGGCCATATCATCAAATTTCATTTTTGCTAGATGAAAATCGCAACAACAAAATACCCGAATGGCAATTTTTTCCCAGGGCAATTAAATACTTGCCCAAACTACAATGAAACACACACCAGAGTAAATAAAGCCCACTTGTGGGGTTATGCCCCCCCATACCCCCCTAACTGTATATATTAACTCCGGGATCACATTGCAATGTAGAAAAGGACATGTCAGGCAAGTGTATACTTGTCCTGGGAAATATTTGCCATTTGGGTATTTTGTTTTTGCGATTTTCATCTCGCAGAAATGACATTCAATGATATGGCCTTTCGAATATTAGAAGGGGATCCTTATAACCGGCTGTGTCTGTGAATAAATTTTAGAATCTACACACAGTTTATCAATTTGTATGTCTTTACACCTTCCACATCTTAACATATCTATAAAAAAGTTTCCTGTTATGCTCAATATCTTTATATAAATTTTCTTCAATTATTTCTTGATCTCCTCTCATACTATGCTTAATTTATTTGTCCAGTTGCTTTATTTCAGTTTTCAATGTTGTAGTTTGACCTCTCTTCCATTTCTTATATTTTTTGTCTCTCACCTTAATCAGGTATCTTGTTCTTATGGAAATACATCCCACTGACGTTGTATGCCTAGACCCTGATATTAAACTTTTTTTTTTGATTTTTTGCACTCAAACAATTTCTCTTTCAAAACATTCTATATTCCATCTGCAAATTTTCCACTGAACCCATCAATCCAGTTAGTTTTACACAGTGACTGTTTTACTTCCATATAATCTGTAACTAATCTTCTGTGCATTGGTTTAGATTTCAGTTTGACAGACTTATCTAGGAAAAAAATAACCTTTATAACCCCATGATCACTGCACACCAACAGGGTAAAACTTGACTTGAATTAACAGTAATTTCTTTAGGAACACAGACAATGTCTAGTATGTTCTGTTCCGTGAAGTTTTTTTTTTTTTTTTTTTTTACAATCAGAAGCAATTGTTGTTCCTGAACATACATTGTGAATAATTTCCTTACTAATGTCACTGAATCAGTATTATTCCAGTCTGTTTCTGGGAAATTTAAGTCTCCAGCTAATATTATTTATCCCTCCTGTGTTTCATATAAGAAATGTATGAATTCCTCTAAGTCATCAGCACTTGACTTTGTTGGTCTATACACTCCAACAATTGTTATATGTTCCAGAGTTGTCTTTATTGTCACATAGTATTGGTGTTATCAATGAACATATAATAATCACAGGCCTCATAACTATTTTTAAGACCTATTATAACACTTCCACCTGATTTTTGTTAAAATGTCTGTTACAGTAAAAACATTTATCCCCTGACAGAACTGGTTTCCAGTCATTGTTCTTTAACCATGTTTCACAAACAATAACAACATCAGCCTTGTGGAAATATAGCAACTTTTCCAATAAAAAAAACTTTATTATTAATGCTCCTAGCATTAACAACCATTAGAGATGCATCAAATGTTGCTTTTAACTGTTAATTTTTCGATCTGGCAAAAATCCTGCCTAGTGTTCGCCAAATATTGTAAAATATCTGCTACAAAAATTCTTTTCCCTGATCTTGACAAATGTATGCCATCCTATCTGAACACATGTATGCCTAAAACTAGATTTGGATGCTTTACACATTTTCATTTTTTTTAAATGGGACATTTTTTTTCCATGTAGGTATTTACCCCCAAAATCTTTTAATTCACAGTTACCTAACTATCCTTTCTATATGTGATTTGTGAAAAATACATCCTAACACCAGTACAAGCTATACCATCTAAGAAAGCTGTAAGTTCCCTGCTAACAGTCAGAGAGTCCTTGCGGATGAGATCATTTGTACCGACACGGATAAAAACAGATCTGTACTTCCTTACATTAAGGCATTCCAAGGCTTGTCTCACATCTTCTATTTTTGCTCCTGGCAAGCATAACACTATTCAATGTTCATTATCTTCCCTGCAGATGTAAGTATCAGCTCCTCTAATAACTGAATATCCGATTACAATAATATATTTTCTGACCAGATATGGAGAATCTTTAACTTCTAATACAGTAATATCTGCTGTCTAAATCGTTACAAAGGAATGATCTTCATCACCATTAGTCTTGTTAGTCCCACTGTTTTCATTGTGTATTAAATGTGCAAGCATACAGTTCTCATTCAGCTGACTTTGTACACCCACAGTTTGAGCCATGTAGTCAACATCTGCCTTTCACTTTTTTCTTACAGTAATGTTCTTCAATCCTTCCATGTTCAATTTTGGTTTCTTCCTTTTCACCCGCCCTTTGTGAATCATCTGCTGAGCTCTTAAGGAGAGATTGAGTATTAGATTGTAAATGTCTTGTAGGGGAGTAGTACTGCAGAATATTTTGAAGGGCTAGGCAATTTTCAGGTTGATGAAGAAGAGTGAGGTTGGTGATCAATTGTGTAGAAATAAGATGGTATGGTAATTCTAACCATTTCCTTTCATTTAGGGCAAAGCAGTAATTGGAATAAAAAGGAAAGTGTGAGGTAAATTTTGTTGTTTTATTATAATGTGTTTAGATTTGCTTTAAATTAGTGTTTAGGTTAGTAAGAGTAGAGGAAGCATAAAGTAGTGATGCTAGTAAATATGTAATTTTTTTTTTGGTATTGTTGGCAAGGTAATATCTGGATCTATATAAGGTTCCAAGCTTTTTGTATTACATGTGATATATGCTGGTCAGGATTCATCATCCATTATGACTGCTAACAGTTTGGTTTGGAATACAAGTTATAGAGAGTATTTTTGTTGTTAGAGGTAATTGCAAAGGAAAGTTTTTGCTCAGTGACATGTTTGGGGGGTATTTTTATTACATATGATGTATTTATTACATATGATGTATGCTGGTCAAGATTCATCATCCATTATGATTCCTAGCAGTTTGGTTTGGAATACAAGTTACAGTGGAGTGTTTTTGTTGTTAAAGGTAATGGCAAAGGAAAGTTTTTGCTCAATGATGTATTTTGGGGTAAAAAGTATGAGTTTAGTTTTGTTCATTTGTTGGGGTTTAGAAGGAGCTGGGAGTTGCATAGCCAGGATTCTGTGGAAGAGACAGTCTTGTGTAATTTTTTTGTAGTAAGGAGAGGGTAGGGAATGATCAAATGAGAGTAGAAACATCTTTATATTGAATTATTGATGCATGTCTGGAAGCTTTGTGAAGGGAATTACTGTATATGTTGAAAAGTAGATGACCAAGGATTTACTCCTGTGGCACACCTATAGAAACAGGAAGGAAAGAAAAATATAACTGTTCACAGTTGATTGTCTGAAGTCTGCCAGAGAGGTAGTTATGAAACCATCATAGCACAGATTGAGACAGTTTTAAGAAGGAAAGTTCTGCTCGTAGTTTTTGATGTTGGAACAGTGTCAAATGCTTTTGATAAATATAAAAAAATGGAAGTAACAAGGTGCCCTTTGTTCTTTTCATTGTTTATATTATTTATAAATCTATGTAGGGTGGTTATAGCACTGTTCTTGGGTATGAACTAATTTTGTGTTTTTGTGGTGAGATTTTGATTGGTTAGATAATTTATAACTTACGTGTGAATACATTTCCATGGGATCTTTGGCAGTGGGGAGAGGATTGGTATAGGCCTGTAGTATGAGAATTCAGTGTGTGGACCTCCTTTATGTAAGGTAATGATATATGATGTTCTTCAGAGAGTATGGAATTGCCTTTTTAGTATGGATCGGTTGATAAGTTTAGCTATGGCATGTAACGATTCTGCAGCAATAATAAGTTATTTTGATGGAAGGTTATCTGCAGCTTATGTAGAGGGTTTTAGCTTTATGAGGGGCTTTGTAATGGTTGAAATAGGAATGGGTTTAAGGCAAAATGTGGTATTATGTTTTTTTCAGGAATTGTTAGGAGAGGGGACCAATTGGGTTGATTTTAAGTAGATTAAGGACAGATTGGATAAAGTGAGTACTGAAGTGGCTGGCTATTGAATTTGAGCTATTGCTAGTTTTGGGTGTTGATGTGGAGGTCTGACCTGGTTTAAGTAGCTTATTAATAGATTTAAAAAAAAATGAGGTTATTTTGGGGTCTTTGCTGGAGGGTATAGTATAGTAGAAGGTTTGCTGGTCAGCTTTTATTTGATGCTTTGTAAGATTTCGCAGTTGCCTGAACTGATTGTGAGATGATTAAGTGTTATTTTGTATCCATACCTTCCATGACGTTTGTAGCATAAGCTATTTTGTTTCCTTTTTATCCATGGAACATTGTTAGCTTTTTCTGTTTTAGTCCTAATGGGGGCTTGCTGATCTAATATGTTTAGAATAGTGGAGTTGAAAATGTGATTGAATCATTAAGCGGAAGAGTTTTTAGAAGGGTCCAGTCACATTTTTTTATTTCATAGAATACATCCTTACTGAATGAAGTTATGTTGCTTTCTTTATTATAGGTAATTTTTTTTTTAATGCTCGTGTAGCATCCAAGGACAAAAACAGACAAATGGTCATTTAGGATATCAGGTAGACAACCAGGGGTGCTAATGTTGTTATGGTTGCTTGTTAGTATCCAATCTAATATTGACTCTCTTCCACTTTTTAACCATTCTAGTCTGTGTGTAAATAACTTGGCAGAAGTTCTACAGGTTAATAGCTTGGTGATAGTTTGGAGATACAGGTGTACCATTCACTATTAAAATCTAGTATGATTGTTTCTTGGAAAATGTTAGATTTAAACTGACTCAGTGTATGTTCTACTGCTGTAGTATTACTGTTTGGTGGAATATATATGGCTGTGATGCATATTGTTTTTTGAATGTGTATTTTGAGTTGTGATAGTAGAAGTTTGTCATTGTGGAAACAGGGACACTTATTTGGGTAAAGTATTAAGTTAAATTATTTTTAAATATAATGGCAAAAACTCCTGTTGTTTTCTTTCTTTTTGCCAAGTCTGAAGAAATATTGTAGCAAAGAGGTAACATTTGTTCATCTATCACTTCTTTTTTAAACAGGTTTCTGTAGTAATGAATATGTCGGAAGTACTGTGCTATGGTTCCACAAATGTCTTAAAGTTTATTATTGTGACTTCTTACGTTTGCATTCAACAGTGGAAAGCTTGAGTGTATCTGGGAAGACAAGGTATGCAGTGTTGGGGTTAGATGATATGGGTATAGGGGGTTATATTAGTTGGTTTGGGGTTCCGTCCTGGATTGTGGTGTACATCTCCACAGAGAGATAAGGAATTAGAAGTTACATAGTCATAAGAAGACCACTTGACTTTTATTTATTTATTTATTTTTGTTTGTTTTGTGTGGTTTTAGGGGTGGAGGAATGTATTAATAGGAATTTAAGGGTGTAGTTATTAGTATAGTAGATTTGTAGGTATTTGTAGTAGAAGAGACTATGTGGAGTAGACTAGAATTGTGGCACACCTATAGAGACAATAGTGGAGATCTGTGACTTCAGAACCTGTAGCAAGTCACATCACTCTTGGTCCTATGACTGTGAGCTGCAGATCAATGACCCTAGGTAGGTTAAAATTTCAGAAACTTTAGCTTTTACAGTGGGGGCAGTAAAAAAATGAGTTAGTGTACAAACAGTAGGAAGCAAGAGAGACAGCAGTATTTAACGTACCAGATGGGGCTGAGGCAGACACAAGCACAGGGGGAAACAGTAGCAGTGTCACAAAGAGGTATTGTAATACAATGTTAAGCAGGCAAATGATAAGCAGAATGTAAGACTATAGCAGCACAAGTGAAATGTAAACAGCTGTAGAAGCAAAAAAGCACAGATCTTGCAGCAAATATTGCACCACTGCTAATCCAAAATACTAGGCTGGAGAATGTAGATTTATATTTAGGAACTTTCCTGAGCTTCTCATCTCAGTCTCAGACTATAGCTAGAGAGTTTCTTAGGATTCTGGGGTTTATGGCTTCTATTATTCTCAAGGTTCCTCTCTCAGGGTACACATGAGAAAGATTCAATGGTATAAAAAAAACACATGGACCCAATACTTGTGTCCTGTAGATTTTCAGATACCAGTCTTGGACTTGATAAAAAAGGGAAATGCACTGGTATAGACTACAAAGATGACTAAATGTAATTCTCCCCCTTTTCTCCTCAACCTTCAACACAATGTGAAAGTACAGAGACCTCAAATTTTGCTTGGGGGCAGTTTCTGTGGGTTTATAGGTGCAATACCTGTTGGATTCTTCTGACAAGCCAAAGCACGTAAATATAAAAAGAGATGTGGCCTGTTATCTATGCCTTTAAATGTCTTCATCCTCTATGGTCTCCAGAACCTTTCCAGATGATTACAGACAACACCACAGTGATGAGGTGCATCTGTTAGCAAGGGGGCATGCATACCCTTTATGCAGGCTGTCTTTAATTCTCCAAGCACTTTTTGTTCCGTGGTAGACAAGTTGAACAAGACCAGGACAGACCCTCATGAATGGAAAATGAATGATGGGAAGATCTTCCAGAAACTGATGTAGTTGTGAGAACATCTCTGATAGATTTGTTCACCTCCTTTCAAAACAGCTTATTAATTGCTTTATCATTCCCTTGGATGTGAATATTCTGGAGATTCAGAGGGACTCTGTAAAAATATTTCATGGTGATCCTCTTTTGACACAGGCAATATTAATTCTCTTTTTTTTATAGAATTGGCCAATGGCAATTACCACACGCTTTCTCAAAATGTATATCTGTTCACACTAGACAGGGAGATTAATATATCCTAATCTAAACCACCTTCAACTCTCTGCATGTATGATTCAGTTCTTGTACCTTTTAGGCACCTCTTTTCAGAGGACATACAGCAGGCAATAAAGGATGCAAGAAATCCTGCTACTAGAAAATCCTATATTGGCATGTGGAAGAGATTTCCTTGTTGGTGCCTCACCAATAACCATCACCCTATCAGAGATGATGTGCCACTGGTACTCAAATATTTGTGTGAGTTACTAGCCTCTGACCTTTCGGACTTCTTTATCAAGGTACGTCTTGCAGCCATTTCAGCATGTCTTCCCATGGATTGTCCACTTTGTTCTATGTGTTTAGTAATATTGTTTCTGAAAGGAATTTTATACTTGAGACCACCATGCAAACAGCTTCTTCCTTCCTAGGATCTTAACTTTTTGCTGGAAAAAAATTACCACTTCTTCATTTGAACCTGTATGCCAAGTAGACTTAAGGTTCATTATAAGGAAGGCATTCTGCTCATTGCACTGACATCTGCAATAATAATATCTGAGTCGCAAACGTTCATGGTGGGTGAACCCTGTCTGATCTTCCATGGTGATAAGCCCAAGTTTGTTTCAGGCCATCAATCTCCCTATGTTCTGTCCTGATCTTCAAAACTAGGAAGAAGGAATTCTATATATTCTAGACATGCATAGGCAACTCACGTACTATGTCGACAAATCCAAGACCTTTGGAAAAGCTTATTTATTTTTTATGTTAGGACTAAAATAGGACAACTCATATCAAAACAGACTGTTTCCAGATGGTTGTCCTTGGCTCTTGCCTTTTGTTATACCCATCAAGCCAAACAAGTTACAGGCTGTATCAAGGCACAATCTATGGCAGCCTTGTCTTCTTCAATGGTATATTTGACAGAGATAAACTCTAGAAGAATTCTAGAGGCTGCTTCATGGTCCTCTGTATGTACATTTAAAAGGTAATGTGAAATTGTTCAATCTCACCGTTTGTTCTTACACACAGGTTCGGAGCTGATCCTCGGCTCCGAGTCGGCCGCATCACTAGCTCGCATCTTCGAGAAAGCTCGAGGCACAGTAATATCCCATGATCCTCCGGTGCTAACCCCCAGATCTAGTTTGCCGCTAGCAGCAGATCGCATCGAGAGGCTCGGGCCAGTAGAAATTTTACTATTTTTTCTTGTTATATACTGATAATTTTTTATATTTCTTATACTCTTTATCATAGCATTTGATAGCTTTATTATATAGTAGTTGTTTGACTAGTTTAGGTAGTTTGTTACCTTAAATTTCTTAGTAAGGGCCTTAGGCCGTTTTTGTCTGTAAGAATTTACAGTATTTAAAAAGTTAACTTTTTTCTATTTTTCATATAAATATATATCTTAGTGTGCTGTGGTGTGTTTTACAGTTTACATTTATATACATATCACTTATATTGTAGTGTAGAAATTTGTCTTAAGAGTGCTGTCTTTTTTCTGTTAAAAATGTCAGAAAAGACCAAAAGTGGTTTTAAAAGGTGTCAGTGCGGACAGAAGATGTCCATTACTGACAACCATTCATCCTGCGTCTACTGTCTTGGCCCTCTCCACTTGCAGGAAGACTGTTCCATCTGTCATTCCTTTAGTGGGAGGGTCATGCTGGAAAGATGCAGGAAGTTGGTGGACAGAGGTTTGATCAAACCTGAGTTTCAGGAGGCCCTGGACAAGGCTGAACAAGTTTCGAAGTCTTCGAAGGGGTCGAAGTCTTCAAGAGTGTCGGAGCCCAAGTCATCGGCTCCGAGCACCTCTTTTCAGATTCGGACACCGGCTCCTATGACTTCAGTGCCGGGTGTCAAGACCTTATCTCTGCACAAGGCTCAGGTCTTGGAGCCGGTATCAGAGGTACCACCGTCTACTATCCTTCGCTCGGTGACGGCTTCGATCCCTTTGACCCGTTCTTCTAGGCCACTTTCCGACTCCGATGTGGACCGAGTGGTACAGAAACTTATGGAGAACTCGGCTTTGTCAAAATAAATCGAGGTTTCGTCCCAGCTGGTTTCGAAACTCGAAGCTATTCCAGTTCCCTCTACACTTCCTCCTCCGAGACCCATCGAGTCATCGGTGTTAGGAGTCAAAGAACCGATGATTGTAGAGCCCTCGGTGTCGAAGCCTCCAGTAGTGCTATCGTCTCCGTTGACCTCGACTCCTTCGGAACCAGCCAGAGAGTCTCGGAGTCGAACATCTTTCCTGGGTTCCGGGGGGGGATAGTCGAACCGAAATTTCTGTTCCGACTCTTCCTCTCGGTGCCTCGGCTCATATCAGTTCGGATCCGTCCTCGGTTTCGAGCCCGTGGTTCCAATTCTGGAGAAACGACCTCCTTCTTCGGATTGGGTCGGATCTTCGGGTCGGGCACCGGTGCCTTTGACATCATGAGGAAGGTCTTGTCTGATCAGGCACATACTTCATCGGTATCTTTATCTCCTTCCCCAAAAGGTCCGCGTTCTGCTTCTGTGCCTTTGGTACCTACCAAGCGCCGAGACCTAATGCCTCAGAAGTCCCCACAGGAGACTCTGGTTCCTCAGATGCATCCCCAGAAGCTCCCGCTGAGGATGTTCTGAGGAAACGACTGTGCAAGAGGAGGCACATAGATTCCCACAGGAATCTCTTACATCTGATACTGATTTAGATGAAACAGAAGGGTCCCCACGGTCCACCTCTGAGGATGTCTCGCTTGCAGACATTTTGGAAATCCTGAAGCAAAGAGGGACTGGCAAACCCTTACCCTTCTGCGGATGAATCGGTTTTACTGAAGGCATTTGGGACTCAACCTTCTACCTCCTGGGTGACTCCACCCTTTGACGATCTCATGGATCTAGTAGCTCGGAGGGCTTGGGAAACACCTGATACAGTGGAACCAGTCCCTCGTAAACCCAACAAATACATGACAGCTCCCCAAGATAAAGCCTAGCTTACAAAAGGAGTTCCCGTAGACACTATGGTGGTGGCGGCCACTAAGAAAGAGATGTCTGAATCATCTTCCTCTGTCCATCCTCCTAATAAGGATTCTAGGACAATGGACAGATATGGGAAGCGCATATTTAGTTCGCGACATTTTCCATCCGATCGCTCAACTACCTTACGCATTTCACGCGTTTACAAAGAGATCTCATTAAGGAATTAGGAGATACTCTCCAGGGACACACAGATGCTGCTGTCGCCGAGAAAGTGACAGCACAACTTAACACCCTAAATTCCATAGTCAACTTGTCCATGAGGCTGATTTCATACGCAGTCAAGGATCGAGTAGAGCGGCAGCTTCAGCGATTGCCCTGAGAAGACAATCCTGGTTGCGCTTATGCTCCTTTGCAGAAGCCTTTAAGTCTTCCTTTGCCAACGCCTTTGATGGTGCCTCCTGTTTGGGCCCAAAGTAAAGCAGACTCTCACGAGGTGTGAATAAGAAGGGAAGACCCTGTCTGCCGTAGGGGTCCATTTTTCCGTTCCATCTAGACCCTACCCTAAAGGGCAACGAGGAGGAAAGATGTGGTTCCGAAAGACTCAGGGATCTTTTCAACACACCCAAAGTGACGCCTCCAGATGCAGAGGAGGGGAAGAAATGGAAGACCCCGCCCAGCCGGCAGAGGGGGTCCGCAAAATCAGGGTGACAGAGAGACCTTCTCTGGAAAACCCTTCCAGCACTCCTGAGTGCAAGCCCGGCTGTCCTACTCTGGAGGCAGTCGGGGTCGCTGGCTTTATACCCAGAGGCCTGGCTAAATCTTACATCAGATTACTGGGTAAAAGTATAGTTACCAGGGGCTACAACATCCCCTTCATAAAATACCACCAAACTCCAAAAACTCCCAGATGTTCCACCCAGTCTGCGAGACCAAGCAACCATAGAGATAGGAAGGTTTCTAAAACAGAGTCATCCAACCAGTCCCAGCAGACCAAATAGGATCCGGAACTTACTCAAGGTTCTATATTCTAGACATGCATAGGCAACTCACGACTATGTCGACAAATCCAAGACCTTTGGAAAAGCTTATTTATTTTTATGTTAGGACTAAAATAGGACAACTCATATCAAAACAGACTGTTTCCAGATGGTTGTCCTTGGCTCTTGCCTTTTGTTATACCCATCAAGCCAAACAAGTTACAGGCTGTATCAAGGCACAATCTATGGCAGCCTTGTCTTCTTCAATGGTATATTTGACAGAGATAAACTCTAGAAGAATTCTAGAGGCTGCTTCATGGTCCTCTGTATGTACATTTAAAAGGTAATGTGAAATTGTTCAATCTCACCGTTTGTTCTTACACACAGGTTCGGAGCTGATCCTCGGCTCGAGTCGGCCGCATCACTAGCTCGCATCTTCGAGAAAGCTCGAGGCACAGTAATATCCCATGATCCTCCGGTGCTAACCCCCAGATCTAGTTTGCCGCTAGCAGCAGATCGCATCGAGAGGCTCGGGCCAGTAGAAATTTTACTATTTTTTCTTGTTATATACTGATAATTTTTTATATTTCTTATACTCTTTATCATAGCATTTGATAGCTTTATTATATAGTAGTTGTTTGACTAGTTTAGGTAGTTTGTTACCTTAAATTTCTTAGTAAGGGCCTTAGGCCGTTTTTGTCTGTAAGAATTTACAGTATTTAAAAAGTTAACTTTTTCTATTTTTCATATAAATATATATCTTAGTGTGCTGTGGTGTGTTTTACAGTTTACATTTATATACATATCACTTATATTGTAGTGTAGAAATTTGTCTTAAGAGTGCTGTCTTTTTTCTGTTAAAAATGTCAGAAAAGACCAAAAGTGGTTTTAAAAGGTGTCAGTGCGGACAGAAGATGTCCATTACTGACAACCATTCATCCTGCGTCTACTGTCTTGGCCCTCTCCACTTGCAGGAAGACTGTTCCATCTGTCATTCCTTTAGTGGGAGGGTCATGCTGGAAAGATGCAGGAAGTTGGTGGACAGAGGTTTGATCAAACCTGAGTTTCAGGAGGCCCTGGACAAGGCTGAACAAGTTTCGAAGTCTTGAAGGGGTGAAGTCTTCAAGAGTGTCGGAGCCCAAGTCATCGGCTCCGAGCACCTCTTTTCAGATTCGGACACCGGCTCCTATGACTTCAGTGCCGGGTGTCAAGACCTTATCTCTGCACAAGGCTCAGGTCTTGGAGCCGGTATCAGAGGTACCACCGTCTACTATCCTTCGCTCGGTGACGGCTTCGATCCCTTTGACCCGTTCTTCTAGGCCACTTTCCGACTCCGATGTGGACCGAGTGGTACAGAAACTTATGGAGAACTCGGCTTTGTCAAAATAAATCGAGGTTTCGTCCCAGCTGGTTTCGAAACTCGAAGCTATTCCAGTTCCCTCTACACTTCCTCCTCCGAGACCCATCGAGTCATCGGTGTTAGGAGTCAAAGAACCGATGATTGTAGAGCCCTCGGTGCCGAAGCCTCCAGTAGTGCTATCGTCTCCGTTGACCTCGACTCCTTCGGAACCAGCCAGAGAGTCTCGGAGTCGAACATCTTTCCTGGGTTCCGGGGGGGGATAGTCGAACCGAAATTTCTGTTCCGACTCTTCCTCTCGGTGCCTCGGCTCATATCAGTTCGGATCCGTCCTCGGTTTCGGAGCCCGTGGTTCCAATTCTGGAGAAACGACCTCCTTCTTCGGATTGGGTCGGATCTTCGGGTCGGGGCACCGGTGCCTTTGACATCATGAGGAAGGTCTTGTCTGATCAGGCACATACTTCATCGGTATCTTTATCTCCTTCCCCAAAAGGTCCGCGTTCTGCTTCTGTGCCTTTGGTACCTACCAAGCGTCGAGACCTAATGCCTCAGAAGTCCCCACAGGGAGACTCTGGTTCCTCAGATGCATCCCCAGAAGCTCCCGCTGAGGATGTTCTGAGGAAACGACTGTGCAAGAGGAGGCACATAGATTCCCCACAGGAATCTCTTACATCTGATACTGATTTAGATGAAACAGAAGGGTCCCCACGGTCCACCTCTGAGGATGTCTCGTTTGCAGACATTTTGGAAATCCTGAAGCAAAGAGGGGACTGGCAAACCCTTACCCCTTCTGCGGATGAATCGGTTTTACTGAAGGCATTTGGGACTCAACCTTCTACCTCCTGGGTGACTCCACCCTTTGACGATCTCATGGATCTAGTAGCTCGGAGGGCTTGGGAAACACCTGATACAGTGGAACCAGTCCCTCGTAAACCCAACAAATACATGACAGCTCCCCAAGATAAAGCCTAGCTTACAAAAGGAGTTCCCGTAGACACTATGGTGGTGGCGGCGGCCACTAAGAAAGAGATGTCTGAATCATCTTCCTCTGTCCATCCTCCTAATAAGGATTCTAGGACAATGGACAGATATGGGAAGCGCATATTTAGTTCGGCGACATTTTCCATCCGATCGCTCAACTACCTTACGCATTTCACGCGTTTACAAAGAGATCTCATTAAGGAATTAGGAGATACTCTCCAGGGACACACAGATGCTGCTGTCGCCGAGAAAGTGACAGCACAACTTAACACCCTAAATTCCATAGTCAACTTGTCCATGAGGCTGATTTCATACGCAGCCGAAGGATCGAGTAGAGCGGCAGCTTCAGCGATTGCCCTGAGAAGACAATCCTGGTTGCGCTTATGCTCCTTTGCAGAAGCCTTTAAGTCTTCCTTTGCCAACGCCCCCTTTGATGGTGCCTCCCTGTTTGGGCCCAAAGTAAAGCAGACTCTCACGAGGTGTGAACAAGAAGGGAAGACCCTGTCTGCCGTAGGGGTCCATTTTTCCGTTCCATCTAGACCCTACCCTAAAGGGCAACGAGGAGGAAAGATGTGGTTCCGAAAGACTCAGGGATCTTTTCAACACACCCAAAGTGACGCCCCCTCCAGATGCAGAGGAGGGGGAAGAAATGGAAGACCCCGCCCAGCCGGCAGAGGGGGTCCGCAAAATCAGGGTGACAGAGAGACCTTCTCTGGAAAACCCTTCCAGCACTCCTGAGTGCAAGCCCGGCTGTCCTACTCTGGAGGCAGTCGGGGGTCGCTTGGCTTTATACCCAGAGGCCTGGCTAAATCTTACATCAGATTACTGGGTAAAAAGTATAGTTACCAGGGGCTACAACATCCCCTTCATAAAAATACCACCAAACTCCAAAAAACTCCCAGATGTTCCACCCAGTCTGCGAGACCAAGCAACCATAGAGATAGGAAGGTTTCTCGAAAACAGAGTCATCCAACCAGTCCCAGCAGACCAAATAGGATCCGGAACTTACTCAAGGTTCTTTTTAGTGCCAAAGAAAACAGGGGACTGGAGGCCAATTTTAGACCTCAGCAAGTTAAATACCTTTGTGAAAAAGGAAAAGTTCCGGATGGTCACGCTTCAGTCAATCCTCCCTTTTCTGCAAAAGGGCGACTGGATGTGCTCTATAGATCTCAAAGACGCGTACTACCATATCAAAATGGCCAGGGCGTCCAGAGATCACTTGCGCTTCCGGCTGGGAGCCAGTCATTTCCAGTTTCGCGCTCTGCCCTTTGGTCTCACCTCAGCCCCCAGGGTGTTCACCAAATGCATGGCAGTAGTAGCGTCTCACTTGAGACGAAAGGGATTCCGGGTGTTTCCTTATCTAGACAACTGGCTCCTTTCCGCCACCACCAAGTGTTGTCTTCTACAAGCCAGGGACTACACCATCAGTCTTTGCTCTTCACTAGGCATAACGGTGAATTTTGGAAAATCTGTCTTATCGCCGTCACAGTGTATCTTATTTATAGGAGCACAGCTAGACACTTCCCTGGCTGAAGTTACTCTCCCCCCATCAAGAGTATCAGACCTCAGGCATCAAATTTCGCTCCTTCTTCACAACAACAGAGTCCCTGCACGACAAGTATTAAGAGTGCTAGGCTTGATGGCAGCCTCCCTTCTTGTAGTTCCTTTAGGCAGGATGCACATGAGGATCCTTCAATGGATGCTATTCACCCAGTGGTCGTATCTACAACTTCCACTGCCTCACGAAATCTTGATCACGAATTATTGCAAGAAGGATCTCTTGTGGTGGATACACAGTCAAGAGCTAACACTAGGACGACCCTTTGTATTACCCAGTCCAGTAGCAACTCTAACCACGGACACTTCCCTGATAGGGTGGGGGGGATTCTTTCAGGGACAAACAGTCCAAGGTCAATGGTCCAACTTGGAGTGCAATCTGCACATCAATGTTCTAGAGCTGAGGGCAGTGTTGCTAGCGTTGCAATACTTTCACAAGTCCTTAACTCGGGGAACAGTGACAGTTCAGACAGACAACATGTCAGTGGTCTGGTACATAATCAAGCAAGGGGGAACCAGATCTTACCCGTTATGCAGAGAGGCCCTCAGAATTTGGCAATGGGCAAAGTCCACTGGACGCTTTCTGATAGCAATGCACATCCCGGGGACTTCCAACGTAATCGCGGACAGGTTGAGCAGAGCCATCTTTTCCCTCACGAGTGGTCCCTCAAACCTCAAGTGGTGGAAGAGATCTTCCGCAGATGGGGCCAGCCTTGCTGCGACCTGTTTGCATCCCCTTTGAATGCCAAATGCAGAAGCTACTTTGCCCTGTTACCCCCCCCAGGGGGTGTCCCCAGGGGTGCACTGGTATATGATTGGCCCCCGGGTCTCCTTTACGCTTTTCCTCCTGTTCCACTAATTCCCAGGTTTTTGCAGAAAGCCAAACGTCTGGACAGGACCATAATACTGATAGCCCCATTCTGGCCTCAACAAATCTGGTTTCCTTTCCTTCAATCCCATCAAGTGGAGGAACCATGGATACTGGACCCAGAGCCAGACCTGTTGAGACATTCGTCGGGAGTTCCTCACACCTTCCTCAAGTCCCTCAAACTGACAGCTTGGCTGCTCCGCTTCCCATCTTAGCCAGGTCGGAGTTACTATCTCCTGCAGTACAACAAATTATTGTATCTTCTCACAAACCATCTACAAGAAAATTGTACATCAGCAAATGGAACCGTTTTGCGCACTGGGCCTCCAAACAAGGTATAGATCCATTCAGGGCCCCAGTACACAAGATACTAGATTTCCTCGCCTCACTTTTTCAAGAAGGAGCATCAACATCCACTATAAGGGTTCAACTGGCCGCTATATCCAATTTTCATATTGGCCATAACAATGGTTCTCTTATGTCCCACAGGCTTTGTAAAGCCTTCATGAAAGGTACTTTTCATCTCCGTCCCCCTTTTCGTAATCCAATAGCACCTTGGAATCTTAATCTCATGCTGTCACAACTCATGTTGCCCCCTTTTGAACCAGCAACCACAACTCCATTAAAATTTATTTCCTGGAAAACACTTTTCCTGGTTGCCATCACTTTCGCCAGAAGAGTTTCAGAGTTACAGGCTCTATCTATCCGACCCCCGTACATCATTTTTCATCCGGATAGAGTAACCTTGTGCACCAACCAGTCCTTCCTTCCGAAGGTTTGTTCCATTCAGAACATCAATCAATCTATTGAACTGCCTACCTTCTTTAAAAATCATTCCAATAAGCTAGAATACACATTGCACAAGCTGGACGCTCACAGACAACTAAGATTTTACTTACATAGGACAAAAGAGTACAGAAAGTCAGATCAACTATTTGTCTCATATGCTGACCAAAGAAAAGGACAGGCAGTTACGAAGGTTACCTTATCCAAATGGCTCTCAGATTGCATAAATTTCGTATATGCTGAATCCAAACAGCAACTCCCTTTTAAACCCAGAGCTCATTCTACAAGGGCGATTGCTACCTCTTCAGCCCATACCGCTTGTTTGCCCTTAGATACCATTTGTGCAGTGGCAACTTGGGCAAAACCACATACCTTTATCGCCCACTACAAGCTAGACAAGAACTCCAGGGGCAGGGCGACGTTTGGTTCCACTGTGCTCAGGAATGTTCTCCCTTGAGCCACCCGGGAAAAAGGAGCTAGGGACGCTACCCGTGTGTAAGAACAAATGGCGAGATTGAACAATTTCACATTAAGAAGTTATGTCTTACCATAACGATCCATGTGAATTGTTCATCTCGCCTTTGTTCTTACATTCCACCCCTCCATCCCCCGTCCTACGGTCTGGGAGAACGGTTTTCAATTAGATTCCTTTTCAGCCCTTTCTAGGTATGGTTGGCATGTTATTAATATCAGTAATGGCATCTTTTATCCTCTACCTGGCAGTAGGGTTCCAGACACTTTGTAGTATCTGTTCATAAGTGTTTTATACACATTTCTAAGAGGGATTCTTCTGGTATAGCAAACTAGATCTGAGGGTTAGCACCGGAGGATCATGGGATATTACTGTGCCTCGAGCTTTCTCGAAGATGCGAGCTAGTGATGCGGCCGACGAGGCGAGATGAACAATTCACATGGATTGTTATGGTAAGACATAACTTCTTATTACAAACTGTTACTCCCATCTTTAAATCTAGACTAGCTTTGCCATGACCATACTGTAGGGGCCCATACAGCCACATTCTTCCTTGTCTCAGGTTGGATAGGCCTTGGTCTACTGCAGCAGTAGGAATGATGAACATAGCAGAGTTGTATAAGTTGCACTTACCCATAACAGCTTCTTCACTGATGCACTAGACTACCCCACCCTTCTTCCTCTGAGTATTTGTCACTTGTCTTGTTTCACAAGTAAAGATGAACAGGCAGGGTAGTTCGTTTATCTGCTTTATTATATAGAAACACATCAGGATGGATAGGAGCAGTACAAAATATAAACAAACTTATTAACTGACAGACATACATGCTTACATCTCAATAGCTTACTACAAAGTGGCAGTCAGGTTCGCACGTGCTCAGTATTTATACACTTGTGCAAGCCCCTAGAAACCTTCTTAAAGGTATGCTATATACTGATCTACATCCTCCCTCTTTAAAGAATTGCCCACAATATAATCACATTTGAAAAAAGAGACATGCAATTATACGGACACTAAGAAATAAACACAACGCTTATGTCTTTATGTTCAAGTTGCCATGTATCTGGAACATGGTCTAGAAATGCGACCTAATCTAGTGATATAACAATCAGAACTGGGTTTAGCAACAGGGACCGTCTTTGGTGAACAAACAGATTCTGGAGTTTCAGGATTCTTCTCAGGAATAGGGATATTTACTGGAACATCCTCTGGAACTAGAATGCTGGATAACTCACTCTGAGATAAAGAGTCTTTCTCGCAGGTATGATACTGCAATGCAGGCTCTGACACCGGATCAGATGTTTCTGATTCTGCCTAAATTCTGCTCCTTGTGATTCCACAATGTACCATCTCAGCTCTGGACACACACTTTTCATGACTCCAATCCAATCAAAACCTTTGGACATCTGCATCCTGACTATCTCTCCTTCACGTAATGGATTGAGTGGTTTGCTGGTCTTATCATAATAGGACTTCTGGGATAAGCGCTTCTTCCACAGATGGGCTTTCACTGATCTGTTGTTCTTGACACATGGAAGCAATAATTGATTACTAATTGGTAGTGTGGTTCTGGTTTGTCTCAACAGAAGTCTCTCTGCAGGTGAACCAAGATATTTATCATGAGGAACATTTCTGAGATTCAAGAGATTTAAGAAAACATCACTATTGTCACTTCTCTAGTAATTGTTTTCCATTTATGAACTGCATATTCTGCCAAACCATTTGACTCTGGATTCTCAGGGTTACTTGTAATATGAGTAAAGTCCCACTCTTCAGCAAGTCTTTTGAACTGTTGGCTTGTAAATTGTGTACCATTGTCAGAAATAACTGTGCAGGCTACCATGGGGTGCAAAATGACACTTTAACTTAGTAATGACAGTACTGAACCCTAGATTAGGAAGTAGGTCAATCTCAATCCAATTTGAATAAGAATCTACGAACACCAATTTGAATAAGAATCTACGAACACCAAGTAATGTAGACCATTCACTTGAAAATGTCTGTAGCCACTGTCGACCAAGCTAGATCAGGAATCTGGTTTAGCTGAAGTGGTTCTTTCTGTTGATGTGGCTTAGTACTATTACATACAGAACAAGATGAAAGTACCGTTGCAATATCCTGTGACATAGATGGCCAAAATACTAGTTCTGTCACCCTTCTTTAGGTAGAATCTACTGTGGGGTGGTCACGATACAAAATAGTAAGGTACTCTTGTTGCAAGAACTTTGGAAAAATTACTTTTGGACCTTTCATGATGATACCATTATCAAACAACATCTCAACTCTGTATGAAAAATAAGGTTGCAGTTCTACTGGAAAACAAGATTGTTTTGACAACCATCCTCGACTGATAAAGTGGCTGAGCTTCTGAAGAACAGGCTCTGAGGTTGTATGATGTCTAAGCTCATCAAGATGTGTGGAAGAAAAATTTCTCACTTCCATGACTTCAAAATCAAGTTTCTCATTTTCATGCTGTTCAGTGGTATGTCTGGATGATCTGGATAATGTATCAGCAAGATAAAGAAGTTTGCCTTTTGTGCAGACAAGATTGAAATTATACTTTTACAGTTTCAACATCATGCATTGCAATCTGGCTGGAGCTGTATACTTAGGCTTTCTCAAAACAGTGACTAGAAATTGGTAATTTGTTTCAATTTATATAGGTTGACCATAAATATAATTATGGAACTTTGAACATGCAAACACAATTGCCAAGAGCACTTTCTCCATCTGCGCATACTGAATTTCAGTTTGGGTAAGAGTTCTCGATGCATAGGCTCTTGGTCTACCCTCTTGAAGAATGACTGCACCAAGACCAACTTTCAGAGCATCGCTAGAAAGAGTAACTGGTTTGTGAACATCATATCTGATAGTTGGTGGACTGACAATTTTCTGTTTCAGGAACATCAAATGTTCTCTGGTGCTGTTCTAAGACCAGGATACATCTTTGCATGTCAGCTCTCTAAGCAGTGCTGAAAGCTGGCTCAAGTCTGGAATGAACTTGCCTAGGTAACTAACCATGCCAAGAAAACATTGTAGGGTTTGAACATTGTTTGGAGCTGGCATCTCAATAATTGCTGTTTGCTTGGAAGAATCTGGTCGTAAGCCTAAACTGGTAAATAAATGACCAACATAAGTGACTTCTCATAGCCTGAATTTGCAATTCTGAGAATTCAGCTTAAGATTCACTTCACATGCTCTTTCCAAAACTTTTTTGAGGTTTCTGTCATGCTCATCTTCACCATTACCTCCTACTAGAATATCATCTACTATAATAGCACACAGATACCCAGAAAAATTTGTTCCATTGCATGCTGGAAGACTTCACTGGCAGAATTTATCTCACACGGCAATCTCAAAAATCTGTACCTGCCAAAAGGAGTACTGAAAGTGGTTAGCAATGAAGATTTTCGGTCAAGCAAAATTTGCCAAAATGAACTCTTTGCATCAGAGGCAGAAAAGGCAGTGACATTTGGCATAAGAGCAGTGACTTCTTTGACTGTACACATTGGATGACAAGGTCTTTTTAGCACTTTATTCAAATCTCATGGATCAATACATATTCTGATATCATCTGAGCTGTGACCATGGAAGGTACCCATTCAGTCAGTTCTTTAACTGGACAAATGACATCTTCCTGCACCATTTTATTTAGCTCAGCTTTGACTCGGTTCTGCATAGCTACTGGAACTTTCTGGGCTGATCTGACAACTGAGCTGATTTCTGGGTTTAATTTCATGGTGTACACAACTAGGAATTTGCCTAGTTTGTCTTCAAAAAGATCAGCATAGGCAGAGAAAATAGACTAGGTGAAATTAGAATAGTGGTCTTTCAAGCTAACATGATGGACTTTCTTGTTAAATGAAAGTAGTCTCATTTCAAACTGTCTCTGAGGCCTAATAATGACTGTACTCACCTATTGACCACATAAAATTGCAAGTCATAGCTGTTCCCAGCCGAGTAACATTAAAGCACTACTGAACCTTCAGTTTGAATTTCTTCACCACCATAAGCAACAAGCTTTGCACACTTTGTCAAATCAAGCTTCTCACCAGCACATACTCTAGCAAATGTTTCTGCTGAAATACATTGCACTTTGAACCTGTATCAGCTTTGAGCTCTGTGGGTCTTCCATTTATCCGAACAGTACAAAATACTTAATTCTTTGCCCATAAATCTACTGCATTGACTGTTTTATTAAGCACAGGCACACCATCAACATAAAAAGTAGGGTCACACCTTCCTAATTGATCATCTTGCCTCTTTGAATATTCTCGTTTAATAAAATAATATGTCTTATTTGATTTACAAAATCTTTGGAAATGATTCCACTTTTTACATTTATGGCACTCCTGAACAAAAGCTAAGCACTTTTCTCTTTTAGACTCATGATGTCCACCACAATTATGACAGTTATCACAATGAAACTGGGTGGAGGCACATTGTTTGAGTTTGCTGACTCACTCTTGTGCTTCACTGAGACTGTGCGAACTCTGGAATTTGCTAGAAAGCTAAGGGGTTGCCCAGGGACTGTTGCAGGGATTACAGTTGCTGCCTGTTTCTTTTAACCATGCGCTGCATACTATCAGCATTAGCTCTAGAAGTTACTGACAGCATGCATTTCTCATTTGTAAGCATATCTGTGTGCTTTTCTGTAAGCTCATATATTTAACAAATCTCAATGGCCTTATTCAAAGTTAAATCACTGTCATGAAGCAAAATCTTTCTCACAGCATTATCTTTAATACCGCACACAACTCTTGTCTTTTATCAACTTATCTCTTAAATCACCAAATCTGCATGTTTTAGCTTGGTTTCTCAAACTGGTTATACATTTAGGAAAAGTTTCACCAGACTTTTGATCTGTTATGTAAAATAAGTACCTTTCCATTATAATATTGTTTGGGGGTTACACATTTCTCTAAATTTGCTTTTTAAACACTCTAGGTCTTCACTTGACTCAGCTGGTACCACTATATGATGTTTTTCTCACTCTTCTGCAAATACAGCAGTTGCATACACAAATGAACATTCTCTTTTTATGGGTTCTGAACCAGCTAAATTAAGCAGAATAAATGCCTTTGTACGGTCATCTTTATCAGAAAATGCAGGTTGTATGAGAATATCGTACTCTTGCTCAAACACTCTCCATTTCTGTGCAATATTATTATCAAATACAAATGGAGCTGGTCTACGAAATCCTTCATCTATGTCAATAAATTATAGTGAAACACACTGCAATCCAGGCCCTCTTGTAATTATATACAAACATGCACACACAGCCAGTACTTGTAATAACATTCAAATGCACAATAAACTCTTCGAAATACTGTACTTTGTGAAATGTGCTTTGAAATGGCTAGGGTTGCCACCTTCGTTCACGGCTAAAACCGGAGCCACGCCACGCCCCTCGCATCACCAGTAACCCCGCCCGCCCCCACCCCCTCTCCCGCCAACATACCGCCCATTTTGTGATGTCACGACAGCATCACTCAACGGGAACGCCCTCTTTTTTCGTTCCCGCCGCCTGCTTTTGGCTGATTTGCTATGCTTTTCTGTAAGAAAAGCATAGTAAATCAGCTGATCAATGGGAACGCCCTCTTTTTTTGCTCCCGCCGCCTGCTTTTGGCTGATTTGCTATGCTTTTCTGTAAGAAAAGCATAGTAAATCAGCCGATTTACAAACTCCGATAGTCTGTTTCCTTTTTGAAACAGAATACCGGAGTTTGTACAGTGTTTTCCGGACTACCGGAGAATCAGTTTGATTTCCTGATAGTCCGGAAAAAAAACGAAGGGGTGGCAAGCCTAGAAATGGCTGTATTTTGAGAAATAACTGCACTGTAATACTGCACAAACTTGTGAACACTTCATACACCTTGAATATCTTGAATACTTTTAATTATTGCCAAAAAGTATGTCCTATGTGCTACTTCAAAAAAATGTAGTCATTTTTCTTATATTATACATTTTATGTGATTTGGACTTTATTTCAAATATTTTCAATAGTTCTTTGAATATTTTCATCAATATGTTGCAGTTTCGGATATTTTTTTAATTAGAAATTTGTTTAGGGTGTTCTGAGTGCTTTGCTTTATATTTTGCAAATAAGAAATCATTCAAGTAAGCTTTGTAACTGAAATTCATTTCTGACCTGTTTTTGTGTTACACATGTAGTAGAGATGAGTCACTCCTGTATATTCCTCCACCTTTAACTGGGTGCCTTTGGTCCTGAATCTGAATCCCATTCTGACACCATGTTGCTCATCTTGTTTCACGAATAAAGACTAACAGGCGGGGTAGTTAATGTATCTGCTTTATTATGTAGAAACATATCAGGATGGATAGCAGCAGTACAAAATATAAACAAACTGATTAACTGACAGACTACACAGACATACATGCTTACATCTCAGCAGCTTGCTACAAAATGGCAGTCAGGCTTGCACATGATCAGTATTTATACACTTGTACAAGCCCATAGAAAGCTTCTTAAAGTATACATACATATTATACATACAGTATTGTTAATAAGTAGTTTGGCCATTATTTCCTGTTTGTTTACTTCAGGATGAGAATGCAACTTCTTAAATTTTAGGTAAGAAAGTACTGAAGCTTTTCCCTCTGAATGTTTAATTTATCTTGTTAGAGCAAACCAATCAGCAGTCAGAGTGGATGTATGGATGGGAGCCACAGCTTTTGGTAGCAGAACAGTTGATGTTAAGTTGTCCATCTCGCCTTCATTCTTGCTGGATGGGTTCGGAGCCGACCTCGGCTCCGACTCGGCCACTCTAAAAGCTCAAGAGTTGGTTCCACCGGCTCGAGGCTCCCCTTATATCCCACAATGCTAGGCGGTAATACCTCAGATCTCGTTTGCCGCTACAGCTATCGAGGTGTGTTGCTTCAACCGGCTTCAGGTTAGTGTAGAAAACAGTTTAAAAACTTTAAAAAAACCCTTTAAATTAGTTTTTTTTACCAGTATCCCCTTACTTTTAAAGGATTTTTATCCCTTCCTCCTTGTTTTTCTCTTCTTTTACCACAAGAACTTGTATGTTCTTCCCTTAGGCCTTCGGGCCCTCCCATCCCTCCTGGAGTGTATGTGTTTTGGTAGGGACTTTTAAAGATTTTTAAGACTATCTAAACTTATTAGTTTAAATTAGTTTTATTTTAGTCAATAGTGTAATCGGGGTGTTTGTGTTTGTGTGTGATTGCACTTGTTCCTTGAAATGTCTAAGGATTCGAAGGTCTCAGGCTTCAAGAAGTGTGACTCGTGCTGTCAGAAAATGTCTCTGACAGACGGTCACACTTCTTGTGTGTACTGCCTGGGACCTTTACACCTGCAGGACTCTTGTGCTGTATGCCATGGCTTCAGCCCTAGAGTCCTGCAGGAAAGAAAAAATAAGCTCATTTTACGGGGCTTGCTAAAGCCTGAGGGTCCCCCGACTGTTTCTTCGGGCAAACCTTCTAAGGCTTCTAGGTCTTCGACTCCAGCAACTGAGTCGACACCTAAGACATCGAAGTCTGCTACAACATCGGCTTTGGCTGGAGCCGATGAGACTCGAACTCCTATTTCTGTGGTTCCCTCGGCTCCGGCTGGAGCCGAGGTAGTGGAAATCTCTGAGTCGGCTCCGATCAGACTATCGGAACCGACATCTAGGAGGAGGTCCAGGTCACCGTCCCTTGGCTCCGTTCATTCGGCTCCAGCATCTCCCTTGCTGTCTGAATGGAGCCATAGATCTCACTCCTCTAGGTCATCGAGACTTTCTGACCATGACCTTCAGAGGGTAGTGAGTTGACTTCTTAAGTCCGAGGCACTGGCCCAAATGCTTCAGAGCCCGACTCATCAGTCGATGCTTAATCCTGTTTCTCAAAATGTTCCTCCTCCGACTCCTTTGAGCTCGGAGCCGGGGCGTTTCGGACCCGAGACTGTGGTAGCGTTGGAGCCGATACAGTTGTCTTCGGCGCCGTCGTCGGCTCCGATTTCTTCTTTGGAAGATTCTCGGCGCCGGACTTCCCTCGTCGGCTCCGAGGGGGTGAGTGGCATCGGACCCTTGTCCGACCCCGCTCTCCCTCTCGGCGCTTCGGCGCTGGTGAGTTCGGCTCTGACATCGGCCTCGGAACCATCACTGTCGGTGCCGAGGGAGGTTTTTAGCTTTTCGGAGCAGGGACCTCTGGCTCTGCCTGACAGGGGTGCTTTCGAGGTCATGCGGAGTGTGTTGGAACCTGGTTCAACTCCACAGTCGGCTCCGTCCGCCCCTCCCTCCTCGGTGCCTCAGGTAAGGTCTACTCACTCCCTCATCCCAGACCGCAGAGAGCCAGCTCCTCAAGAATCCCCTGTGGGGACCTCATCCTCTTCCGAGGCCTCTCCTGAATTGGCAGGGGAGCCCCCGAGGAAGAGAAAGTGCAAGAGGAAGCACATAGACTCACCCGAGTCTGTCACCTCTGACACGGATTTAGAGGATTCTGAGGGTTCCCCCCGTTCCCCTTCTGAAGATGTCTCCTTTGCAGACATCCTGGAGATCTTGAGACAGAGGGGAAATTGGCCAGCCCTTAACCCTTCGGAGGATGAATCTGTGTATCTTGAGGCGTTCGGCTCTCGCCCTTCCACCTCCTGGGTGTCCCCCCCCTTTGACCCCCTTATGCAGGTGGTAGCAAAAAAGGCTTGGATGGCTCCTGACTCTGTGGACCCCACCCCCAGGAGACCTTCAAAGTTTATTACAGCACCAGCAGACAAGCAATTTCTGACTAAGGGAGTCTCTGTAGATGCTATGGTGGTAGCTGCTGCCACTAAGAAGGAACTAGCTGATCCTTCAGTGCCTGTCCATCCCCCTAACAAGGAATCTAGGTCTATGGACAGGTACGGGAAGCAGATGTTTTCGTCAGCGACTTTTTCAATGCGTTCGCTGAACTACCTCTGTCATTTCACTCGTCTTCAAAGAGACTTGATCAAGGAAGCTAGTGAGATGTTAAAGGATCCTACAGCTGCGGGTTTTCAGGACAAGATGAACGCTCAGCTGGCTACCCTAAATTCTATAGCAAACTCCTCCATGCGCCTCCTTTCATATGCGGCTGATGGAGCGAGCAGAGCCGCAGGTACAGGTGTGGCCTTGCGCAGGCATGCCTGGATGCGGCTATGCAATTTTGCGGACCCCTTTAAGACGTCTTTCACTAATTCCCCGTTTGACGGATCGTCCCTTTTTGGTCCTCAAGTGAAAGAAACCCTGACAAGGTGCGAGACTGATGGCAAAACTCTTTCTGCCGTCGGAGTCCGTTTTTCTACTCCTTCTAGGCCTTACCCCAAGGGCCAGAAAAGTGGAAAGATGTGGTTCCGCAAGCAATCGCAAGGGGCTTTGCCTGACGCACAGAGTCGGTTCCCCTCTAGAGGCAGAGGGGGGAACAATAATGGTAGACGCCGCCCTAGAGGCAGGGGGGGTCCGCAGAACCAGGGCAATCGAGAAACCTTTTCCGATAAGCCCTTTCAGCATCCCTGAGGTGTTGCCTGGCTGTCCACCTTCGGAGGCAGTCGGGGTAAGACTTTCACTGTACCCAGAAGCCTGGCGTTCTCTAACTCAAGACAAGTGGGCACAGTCCATCATTTCCGAAGGCTATTCCATTCCATTCTTCCGCTCTCCTACCCAATCAAAAAAGTCCCTTCCAGATGTTCCACCCGCTCAAAGGGAACAAGCAGCGTTAGAAATATCAAAGTTGCTTGCAAAAAGAGCCATTCAACCAGTTCCAGCAGACCAGCAAGGATCCGGAATCTACTCCAAATTCTTTTTGGTTCCAAAGAAAACAGGGGACTGGAGGCCCATCTTGGATCTCAGTATCTTGAACAAGTCTGTCAAGAAAACAAGGTTTCGGATGGTCACGCTGCAATCCATCCTACCCCTACTGGGGAAGGAAGACTGGATGTGCTCTATAGACCTCCAGGATGCGTACTATCACATAAAAATGAACAGATGCTCCAGGAGATTCCTCCGCTTCAGGCTGGGAATCAGTCACTTTCAATTCAGGGCCCTGCCCTTTGGACTCACCACAGCCCCCCCGGGTGTTTACCAAATGCATGGCAGTGGTTGCCTCTCATCTGAGACGCCAAGGATTCCAGGTGTTTCCATACCTAGACGACTGGCTCCTTACAGCTCTCACCAAGCATCTTCTGCTACTTGCCAGAGACTACACTTTTCGCATCTTTCGAAAGCTAGGTATCTCAATAAATTGCGAAAAGTCTGTTTTGTTGCCTTGTCGTGCTATTACCTTCATAGGCGCAAATCTAGACACAGTCAGCATGTCAGCGAGACTCACAGATCAAAGGATCACAGACATACACAGATTGGTCTCTCTTCTTTTCCACAGCAACAAGATCAAAGTCAGATTGGTCCTGAAAGTTCTGGGGATAATGGCAGCTGCTATCCCTCTACTTCTATTAGCCAGATTTCACATGAGAATCTTACAATGGATGCTCTTCACACAATGGTCATACCAACAACTTCCAATGTCCCACACCATTGTGATAACCCAAGCATGCAGGAATCATCTTCGTTGGTGGATTTCTTCCCCACAGCTCTTCTTAGGAAGACCCTTTGTTCCACCCCCCCCGGTTGCTACCTTGACGACGGACGCCTCCCTGATCGGGTGGGGGGGCATTGTCAGGGAAGGACAGTCCAGGGCATATGGCAACCTCACGAACGCCACTTGCATATAAATGTTCTAGAGATGAGAGCAGTGCTTTTAGCGTTGCAAGCCCTTCAAGACTCTCTTCTGGTGGGAACGATAGCAATACAGACGGACAACATGTCTGTAGTGTGGTATATCAACAAACAAGGCGGAACCAGATCCTACCCCCTATGTCGAGAGGCACTCAGACTGTGGCAATGGGCGATTTCTTCTCAGCAGTTTCTGATTGCAACGCACATTCCCGGGAAGTCCAATATTATAGCGGACAAATTGAGCAGAGCTATTCTCATGCCTCACGAGTAGTCTCTGAAAAATTCAGTATTGGAAAAAAATTTTCTGAAGTGGGGCCAGCCTTGCTGCGACCTTTTTGCTACTCCCCAAAACAGCAAGTGCAAAGATTATTTCACCCTCTTTCCTCTACCGGGCCATCCCAGCAGAGACGCTCTAGTCCAGATTTGGCCCCGGGGACTTGTGTACGCATTTCCTCCCTTCCCACTAATTTCTCAAGTGATACAGAAAGCCATCGCTCAGAAAGCTTCCTTGATCCTCATTGCCCCTTACTGGCCTCGACAGGTTTGGTTCCCCTTTCTACACCATTTTTTGTTGGAGCAACCCTGGCATCTGGACCTAGTTCCAGATCTTTTGACCCATCAGTCGGGTCAGTTACATCGCTCCCTTCCCTCCCTGAACCTCACTGCTTGGTTCCTCCAATTCCAACCCTAGCCAGGCTTCCGCTAATATCTCACTCAGTTCGAGATATTTTAATAGCTTCCCATAAATCTTCCACTCGGAAGATTTATCTTAGTAAGTGGAAGCGTTTCTCCTTTTGGGCTCATGGAAGGGACATAGATCCTTTCACTGCTCCCATTCAATCGGTCCTTGATTTTCTAGCCGAACTATTCCACGCAGGTTCGTCTCCTTCTACTCTTAAGGTTCAATTGGCAGCCATATCTAACTTTCATGTGGGCATCTCGGATTCTGCCATCATGTCTCACAAGCTTTGCAAAGCTTTCTTGAAGGGAGTTTTTCTTCTCAAGCCTCCTATAAGAAATCCTCCTCCTTCTTGGGACCTTAACTTAGTTCTCACATCTTTGATTCTTCCCCCTTTTGAACCTGCAGCTTCCTGTTCAATGAAATTGCTATCCTGGAAGACACTCTTTCTGGTAGCCATTACTTCGGCTAGAAGGGTCTCAGAGCTTCATGCACTCTGCAGTCGACCGCCATATCTGTTGTTTCATAAGGATAGGGTATCCTTACGGACCAATCCATCCTTTTTACCTAAAGTAGCCTCTGCGGCAAATCTAAATCAAAACATTGACCTTCCTGTGTTTTTTCCTAACTATTCTAACAGGTCTGAACAAAAATTACATTGGCTAGATGTTCATCGACAATTAAGGTATTATTTGGATAGGACCAAACAGACCAGGAAAACTGACCAATTGTTTGTCTCTTATGCAGAAGGCAGAAAGGGCCTTTCAGTTTCTAAAGTATCACTCTCCAGATGGCTTACATCCTTGATTTCCTTTGTGTATGAGATTAGACACCAAAAGTTGCCTAACAGACCTAAGGCTCATTCAACTAGAGCTTTGGCTACCTCTATAGCCTTCCAAGACAGGCTGCCTATTGATACGATTTGTGCAGCAGCTACATGGGCTACTCCTCACACTTTCATTTCTCATTATAAGTTGGATTTAGCTTCTAGACGTAGAGCTAACTTTGGTTCCACTGTACTCAAGAGTCTGTTCCGATAGGCCACCCGGGACAAGGTGCTAGGGACACGGTCCCATCCAGCAAGAATGAAGGCGAGATGGACAACTTAACATATAGAAGTTATGTTCTTACCATAACGTTCCATGTTAGTTGTCTTCTTCTCGCCTTCTTTCTTAAGGCCCCACCTCCTTCGCCCTAGCCTGGACAGACCTAGAGGAGTTTGATTGTGACCTTTCTTCCTACCACCTCTATTGTATATATGTATATACTATACTATGTATATATTCCTTCATCAGGTTTTAGGTCACCTTTCTTCTGTCATTTTATAGAGGTGGGTTTCCCATTTCCAGTATTTCTGGATTTCTTATTGGCTGGGCCTAGCTTACAAACGAGATCTGAGGTATTACCACCTAGCATTGTGGGATATAAGGGGAGCCCCGAGCCGGTGGAACCAACTCTCGAGCTTTTAGAGTGGCCGAGTCGGAGCCGAGGTCGGCTCCGAACCCATCCAGCAAGAAAGAAGGCGAGAAGAAGACAACTAACATGGAACGTTATGGTAAGAACATAACTTCTATTTTTTGTATCTTGGGCAGGACAAATCCATGTAACCTAAAGGCTACTGCCTCTAAACTCCAGATTCTAACCCATATCAATGCCTTACTCTATGTATCTGCTGTGGCAGCACAATGACAACTATGCCTTCTACAAAAAAGAGCTACCTTAGAGGTCCTGCTAGATCAGTAAGTGCTAAGCTTTTACTCCAGGTTATCTGTGAGTCCAAAACAGACAAGGGACCTTATTCCCATTCTAGATCTCAATGTCCTAAACTAATAGATTGCCAAAGAGCCCTTATGCATGGTCTCAGTACCATCCACCATGCCTTGTGTGCAGAATGGAAATTGACTGTGCTTTTTGAATTCTGAGGTGACTATTTACATATCAGTATAGTCAAGGAGTCTAAGACGTTCCTCTGCTTTCAAGTAGGAACTGATCATTGCTAATTTCAAGTGCTTTGATTTTGGTGTTATGCCTACCCTCAGGATGTTCACCAAATGATTGGCTGTTGAAGTAACTCATGTAAGGCTGCAGGAAATCAGTTTTTTTTTTTTCTTACTTGGAATGTAGCTTCTGGTAGCTGCATGTATGGTGTCCCTTCAGTTATCCATGGATTAGTTTCCTCACCTTTTCCAGTCCTAGGGAATCACATTGGACAATGCTATATCTCAGTTATTTTCCAGAGCATAACCTCATTGGGTATGCCATGGACACTTTTTCATGCTGAACCTTCCTTCTCCAAGATAGAGTTCTTTCACTTCTGTAAAAAGTATCACAACCTCTACAACTTCAAGTAGTTCAAGCTTTTCTGTATCACAAATGCTAGGATTAATTCACTGTGATTGCTGATTTCCCTCCTTGGGACTAGCCAGTCAGACGTCAGAGTGAAGGTTTGGGGGGAGCAGCCATAGCATTGTGAAGCTGGCTAATTGTTGCTTCCTATGCAGGGAAACAACCCATACAGCATCAAAGCTACTTGAACAGTAGGGAACTTGTGCATCTAGTATTATGGGTAAGTGTATTTAACACAACTGCACTTTTTCACTTATTTCTCCTGTGACGGTTGCCCTAAAGATGCACTTATCCCGAAGTGAACCCCGCCCCCCCAGGTTTCCTTTACACTTTTCCACCAGTCCCCTTATTTAAAAGTTCTTGGAGAAAGCAAAGTTGTTCAAAGACAAGGTCATTCTAATAGCCCCATTTTGGTCCAAGTAAGTATGATTTCCTCTGCTATGGCCTCATCTCCTTGAGATGCCTCTTCTTCTGAAGCTGTCCAGGATACATCTCCCTCACCTGTCCAGCAAGCATCATGAAGACCTCCATTCCCTTTGTCAACCCTCTTGCTTTATCCTCTTCCTATGATGATAGCTATCCTTTAAACCTAGGTCAGGTGGTTCAAATTCTGTCTTCCACACAGAGACCTAGCATCAGAAAGACTTATAAAAGCAAGTGGACAAGATTTAGTGTTTTGGCGCTGAGCTGAAGTAGTGTTTCATTTTGTTTTAAAATATCTTTTTGGCATTTTTGTTTTCTTTTGGTTTGAGTTACTCTTCTCTTAAAGTTAACCTTTGTGCCATATCAGATGCACACTAAAGGCCAGTTCTGTTTCACTAGCTTCTCGAAAACTCTGCAGAAGTTTTCTCAAGGAAACCTTCTACCTCCTGTAAAGGACCCTGTGCTTCCACTGGATTTGTGTTTTATACTTAAGAATCTAAGAAAAATCTCCTTTCAAACCTGCATCTTCAGTAGACCTAATGTCTCTTTCATAGAAAGCTCTATATTTAGTAGTTGCTACCTCTGATATGAGGATTTCTGAGCTTCAGACATTGTCTGTTAATATCCTTACTTGATATACCACTGAAACAGAATGTCCATAAAGACCAAGCCTTCTTTTATGCCAAATGTTGCCAAGGAGTGGAATTTGAATCAGTCTATTGATTCACCAGCATTCTAACAGTGGAGAGTATGTTTTACAATTTATATATGCCAATAAACAACTAATATTTAATTTGAATAAAACCAGATCCCTTCAAAAAGATCCACAATTGTTTGTATCCTTTTTTTTTCAAATAAAATTATGGTAAAAAAGCTTCTAAATTATCTTTATCAAAGTAGTTGTTGGACAGTATCAAAATTTTCTATGTCAGATGCAATAAGCTTTTGTTGTTGGTATCCAGTCTGAATTCCATTAGAAGTATTATGACTTTCCAGGCCTTTTCATGAATGTAGCCTTTGATGATATTTGTGCTGTATCCACAATGCCATCAGTGAATACTTTTTTTTAGACATTACAAGCTGGATGGAATCTCTAGATCTATATCTTCCTTTGGAGTCACAATACTTTGAGTAGGTCTTCTATGAGGATTTGACCAGAAAGATTAGTTTAGGACTCAGCCTTAACTTCAGTCCCAGATATGGCAGTTCCATTGCTTTACCAACCCCCCCATCCTGCTCCCTTCCTTAGGCCTAACATATCCTGTATCATCAATGTGTATTCATGCTTACAAACTTTGCACTAGCTGTCTGTACTGCCTTTTGCAGGCTTCAGACATCTGGAGTTGAGTCCTAGGTAGCACAGCACTTTGGGAAAAATTAAAGGGGCTAGCTAGGCTGTGAAAGCTTTCACTGCTAGCCTGATTTCTACAGATAAAGGGAGTGGAAATTCCAGTCCAGATGTACTGTTACAGTAAGTATTTAACTTCTGTCCTGTTTCGTCTAGTTATATGACTCAGAGGAGAAGAATGCTGAGGTTGTTTTGTTAATTTCTGTTGTTTGAGTCTTTGATGTGGCTTCCCTGAAGGGGAATCACCTTGAGAGTGTGTGGTTTCAGTTACATTGAAACCAGAGCTTCACAGTCCTAGGTCTTCGTCTTCCACATCTGGTGGGCTGTGTCAGTCTTTCTCAGTCCATTTGGACTTCAAATAGATGTAGCAAGCCTTTTTCAAGATGGATCAGTTGTGGTCTCAGGCATCTTCCCTTGCTAGCATCAGGGTCTCCAGAGCACAGTTCTTTGCTGTATTTTTCTGACTTAGCTCCAGTCCTTTTCTGCCTGAGTTCAGTTTGAGCAACAATTCCATTGAGGCCATCTGTAGACTATCAGATTTGGTGCCAATTATCTTTTGAGGTTGCTAACCTTGACCTCATGTTCCTCATTGTCAAAAGAGCAGCCTGCATCAAGGATTCTGGTCTCAACCACCCCAGCAATGTTGGTCTCCACCTCAGCAGCAGGGGACAGTGCTTCACAGATGGGCCCTAGCCACCTGGTCTGAGGACCAGTTATCCCATCCCCCAAGTAGGCCTTTCAGTTTTCAACAAAGAAGATCTCAGCCAATATATTAGCATCATTCTTAGCCTTAAAGGTTGTCCAGGCCAGCTTGGCATCAGCATTGACCAGTTTCAGTTCCTTGGTCCTGTTAGTCCTGACCTTAGCATTAGATGGAGTAACACATCCCAATGCCTACAATGTAGGCCTCCTGCATGTGCTTCTCCCAATGTTGTTCAATCCTTGGTTCACTTGAGACCACTGTCTGTAGGCAGGGCACTAGTATCACGTCTGGCAATCAGACTTTTTCCTTCTTAGACTGCTTCCCTTCTATTTACTGGAGGCAAGACAGTATGCAAGAGGAAGCACATATCTTCCCTGTGCAGTCACCCTCCCTTTGACATAGATGGTCTAGAGGCTGACATCCTTACTGCCCAAGGACCCAAATTCATGAAGCTATGAGAGCTCATCAGGATGAAACTCCTGGATGTCTCCTTTGAGTCTGAGCATATCCTGTTAGAAGCTTTCTGGTCTTACTGGCCATCCTGTCTTTGGTCCAACCAGCGGAAGAAATGGTCTGACTTGTCATCTGAAAATGTTTGCAAAAGCCTGGATGGCTCCCATTTCCAAGTGCTCAGATAAAATTCTCCTACCTCCAAAAGACTGTCCTAGCTGGTCACAGAATCCAGTGGTGAACTCTATCATAGTTTTTTCTGAGCTCAAACAGACATTTGAGCTTCAGTCCAGGAATGCTGCTCCCTCCCCCCGAATAAGGAGTTGTTTCATGGATTGACTAAAGAAGAGGATACTTTTGTCTTCTACCTTCTTTTTGAGTGCATAAAACTACTTCATATGGTTGTAGAGATTCCAGAAACTGTTGTTGCCTTACTTTGCTAAAACTTAGTGTTTGCTAGATTTGACACACACTCTCAAGGTAAAAACATCCAAGGCCAACTTTGAGAGAAAAATCGCTAAGGACACTAAAGATAACCATAAAGCCTTCTTCAGCTATGTTAGAAACCTGGGCGGAAACCCTCAGATATGCTCAGAGTTAGTTCACAACAACAAAAAATACACTAAACCCACAGATATTGCCAACATTCTGGCTGACAGGTTCAGTGCATATTTCTCCCCTCCCTCACCCCCAAAAGAAGAAATACTTATCCCAGCTGAATGTAATCTCCCTGTCATCTCAGATGTCCAAGTGAGAACCGCCCTCAACAAAGCTAAAAACACAGCATCAATGGGACCTGACGGTATCCCAGGTTGCGTGCTATGTGAACTCCAAGAGGAGCTAAACCCACACATAAAAATGCTATTTAACCTTAGCCTTACTACAGGATATGTACCAGAACACTGGCGTACAGCAACAGTGGTCCCACTCCACAAAGGGGGCACCTCTACAGACCCTGGGAACTATCGCCCCATAAGCTTAACCAGCCTGGTCTGCAAAGCTATGGAAAGAATCATTATGGAACTCATAAACAGAGACATAGGGGACCTACAGACACTTGACCCCAGTTCGGCTTTGTAAAGGGCAGATCCTGCCTTTTGAACCTGGTTGACTTTTTCGAAACAGTCACTAGAGCCATTGATGAGGGCAAAGAAGTCCATACAGCCTACCTGGATTTGGCTAAGGCCTTCGACACAATACCCCACTCAGGCATCATAGATAAGCTCAACAGCTTAAACGTAAACCCTTATGTCACTAGATGGGTTGCAAACTGGCTAAAGGACAGAACCCATAAAGTTAAAATCGCTGGAGCAATGTCAGACTCAAAGCCAGTCACAAGTGGTGTCCCACAGGGATCTGTCTTGGGACCCCTCTTGTTCGGTATTTATTTCTCAGATGTTAAAGCAAACATGGGAGGGTTGTGGCTGACAAAGTTCGCAGATGACTGCAAACTAGGCGCCATAGTCGACACACCAGCGGACACATACATCCTACAAAAAGGCCTCACAGAAATGGTCAACTGGTGCCAGAGTCAAGGCCTTAAACTAAATGCCAAAAAATGTATAGTCATCCCCTTTGGGAAAAACAAAGTACCCACAAATTATCACATAGACAGCAACCCACTGAGTACGGAAAAAGTAATCAGAGCCCTAGGGACCCAAGTCGACAGCGACCTCTCATTTGACACCCACGTTGCCAAAGTGGTTAGAAAAACATTTTACCTTGCACACCTCATCATGAAGGGATTCACATCCAGATCCAAGGATGTCATTGTACCCCTATACTCCTCCCTCATCAGACCCATGATTGAGTACAATGCCCCATTTGGTATGTATCTCACCCGGCATTTGCAACAGCTGGAGAGACCACAAAAGTACCTCACCAAGAGGATCAAGGGTCTCCAACATATGTCTTATTCTGCCAGACTAAAGAAACTTCAGCTCTATTCAGTAGCATACCGCCTGCTCAGAGGTAATCTCTGCCTGACGTACAAGGCCATGTCCAATCAGGATCTGATGGACATGCTCCATCTCAAAAAATCCAAATCCATCAGGACTACGAGAGCTAAAGACTTAAACCTCGGCACAAGTATGAATAGGACATGTTGGAGGGATAGATTCATAACCCAGAGGCTTCCCATGCTTTGGAACAAGATCCCAGTTCATATTAGGCAGAGCCCCTCACTGACTCTTTTCAAGAGAAATCTTGATGAGTGGATGGGAGATCGTAAGTTTACCCCAGGGGTCACATCTGTGTCACTGCTAGACAGGGGCACAGTAAACTAATTCTATTATATAAGGGGACCTTCATTGTGTCACTACTAGACAGAGGCACAGTATTCTAAATTTATTCTGTACATTTTTGTACCATTTCATGGGGTGGCAAAAGCCACATCACTATGGTTAGGCTTACAAATGCCCCAGGGCAGATAGCCTAGTACTAAACTATGAAACTATGAAACTATGAACATAAAAAATTGTTTTGAGTGTGAACTCTCAATTTCCAGTGCAGCTGAAAAACAGATGATCCATCTCACCCACAGCGTCGTCTATAGCGCTGCTAGGATGGTGAGCACAGATCTTACTATTCACCATTTTACCTGTCCATGTCTCATGAAATTTTATGAGAATTCAAAGCCCTAATTTATGAATGCATCGTTTGATGTTTTTTGGTCTTAGGTGAGTCCATAAAAGCTGAGCAGGAATGGCAGGAGAAGGAGGACAGTGTCCTGTCTAAAGCTGGGATAAAGTTTGACTCCTCAGTATCCATTTTCAAGGATGGATTACAGCCTGCATCAACTTTGTTTGAGTGCCCTGTCAGAATAAAGTTGAAGCTCTGGAAATCAGCACAGGGATATAATCATTTTTTTCAAAACTGACTTTTCTCATAGGATGTAGGACTCAGCAGAAGATTCTGGAGTCAAGTATCCCTTCTTCTGAAGGCTGGTTCTCTAACTCATGATTGTTGTGTGACAGCTTCAGTTTTGAGGTAGTTGGGGGGATTTTTTTCCCTTAATCTTTCAGTGTGGGAGACCTCCATACACAACAGATGAATAGGAAACATCCTAGCGATAGGCAGTTTATTTCATTTTTTCCCATCCAGTCCACAGACTCTTCCTCTTCATGAAAAGGCTGCAACAAACGTGTTGGTACAGAACTTGTTGATAAAGAGAGTCATCCAAGAGGTTCTGCCAGACCCAAAAGGGAGCAGGTTTTACTTGATATATGTTTTAGCAGCTATAAAGCATTAATAGCCTCATTCCTTTATTTGATCTTAATGGCCTACATCAGCACATTGTCAAGAAGTCATTTTAATTGGTAACAGTAAATTCCGTCTTTCCCTGACTGTTTGAAATAGAGTGGATGTGCTCTCTGGACATCCATCAGACTTACCTAAATATTAGAATTGCAATAGAGTGTAGGAATTTCCTTAGCTTGCACAGAGGGACCAGTAACTTTCAGTTCAGGATGCTGCCATTTGGACTCCACACAGCCTCCTGGGTGTTCACCAAGCATATGTCTCCAGATATTAAGGCTTCAGGATATTTTCCTACTTGGATAACTGTCTTCTAGCAGCTCTAGCTATGCAGTCTGGTTGCATCCATAGATCTGCTTCTACATCTGTTTCAGACCTTGGACATAACTGTCAACCACAACAAAATGCTCACCCAGAACATGACATTTATAGGCTACAGTCTGAATACCCTCACTTGCCAAACATATATTTAATCAGACAAGGTACTTCACACCATATATTTTGCTCAGCAGAATGTTGACAACAACTTGATTACCACATCTGTTTGTCATATAGCACTGGGCCTGATGATTTTTCCAATCTTCATACTTCCAAATGTCAGTTTCTTTTTGATGGTCCTGCAGTGAACAGTAAATGTTCAGTGGAATGAAGCAGACCTATTAAGACCCCAAACCCCAGGGTGACAATGACCAAGGATGTCTTTCCTCTGGTGTCGGGGGGGGGGGGGTTTGAAGAGCAGACATTTAAAGTACATGGTCAACCCAAGAAGCCTATCCACCCATCTCTATATTAGAAATGAGGGCAGTCCGTCTCACTTTGAGGGCATTTCAGGACACCCTACCTACAGATGTGATTACTATCTACTTCAATAATATGTTCAATATATAAAAAAGCAGGGGGAACACACCCCTGTTCCCTTTGTTGGAAGGCATAAGAGAATGGAAATGGAATGATGCCTCCAATCACCTTCTTTTTGTTATCAATATCCTAAGACAGTATAGTTCTCTCATGGACAAGCTCAGCCATTATTTACTAATTCCTTATGGGTGGTCCCTGAATCCAGTGTCGGCTTGAACCATGTTTCTTTGTTGGAGAAGCCTTGTTGTATCATTTTTTCATATCCAAGCATCCACAAGTGCAGTTTTCCCTTTTCTCCTTAGGAAGGATTACCCAAGATTGTTGTGGTCCAGCTGTGGCCCAGGGTGTTCTTTATACCTTTCCCCTATGTACCATTGCTTTGAATTTACCCTAGAAGTCCAGGCTAGTCCTCTTTTGGGCTCATCATGCTTTGTTCTCTTGTTTTGGCCTCATTTCTTCGTTATGCCTCTCCTTCTGAGACCTACCAAGAGAGTATTGTTTCACTCATCAGCCATCCTCACCAGACCTTCAGTTCCTGAAGCCAATAGCTTGTTTTTTTTCTAGTTCATCTGATGCATAGGGATCCTTTGTATGTGTCCAGAGTAGTTTAGATCCTGTCTTTTGTCCAGAGAATGAATACTAGGAAAAGCTATCAATGTAAATGAGCTCACTTCTCAACTTGGGTCACACCAAGCAGACTGCATCCTTATTATCCTCCTTTACACAATGTTCTGGAATATGATTCTCATATTTTCACCTCCTATGTGAGCTCTTCATCCATTAAAGTTCATTTAGCAGCCATTTTCAACTTCCAGCAGGATCTGAATTCTACCTCCTTAACCTTCTTTACGGTATGCATCAGGCATTGTTTTGCTGTGTTTCCCTTTCAGGTCTCCTTTTCCTCCATGGGGCCCCAGTCTTGTACTGGAGAAACCAATACTGACTCTGTTTGAAGTAGCTTCTTCTGCAGCTTTAATGTTTTTACCTGGAAGACTCTTTTCTGTGTAGCCTTTACTTTGTCAAGAAGGAGTTCAGAGCTGCAAACCTTGTGCATTTAGTCTCATATTTCTTTTTACAAGTGCAAAATGTAATTCCATACTAATCCTTGTTTCTTAAGCAAAGCTGAGAAAAGAGTTTACTGCAAACCAATCTTTTGCCTTTATGGTCTGTTTTCTGGATTATTCCAATTGAGATAGATGTTTATCACATTGTTTGTATGTCAGCAGATAGTTCAGACTTTATTTGCACAGAACCAAAAATATGAGAAAAGACTGCCAGCATTCTCTTTCCGTTTTTTTAAGAAAGTGGGTCAAAAAGTCTCAAAGTTACCAGTTCCCTCTGGTTTTCAGAATGTATTTGATTTTTTTATGAAAGGTTTGACACCCTTCACCACCAGCAAACAGTGGTCACACCAGTAGATCCATGGCTAATTTGCAAGACTTTTTGTTTCAAAAAATACTTTGGGTAATGATGGTTTTGCAGCTACTACATGGGTATCTCCAAGTATTTTTACAAAACACTGTAAACTGGACATCATCTCCAGCTCAAAATTAGCTTTTGAAACTGCTATAATCTAAGGTGTTCTGTCAGGACAAGTCAACCCATGGGTTGGATTGGGATTCTGTCCTATAAGTGATGGACATGCAGATGTCATGAAGTTACCCTAACAACAGATGTGATGTTGTCATTTTCATTTTTTCTTCAATGAATGGGTTTGGATCCAATCCTCAAATCTGACAACCATTTTCTTTAGATTCTAAAATCTGACTGTCATGCTCCTCCATTACCCATAATGCCCCTGACTACTGTATTACCTCAGATCTGATTTGCCACTCTTTTAGATCGGTCAAGATTGTGATTTCCAAAGCTCTTAGTGGGTTTAGTGAGTGGATTAAACTGTTCTTTTCTTCTACTTTATTTTTCTTCCTTCTTATAGTTGGTAATATCTCCCTTACCTCTTTTCCAAACTTTTCTTACCATAAACTAGGTTCATTTCTTGGTAATCTTAGTTACCAATGCTGGCAATTTCACCCTTTATTGCCTCATTCTGAGGTAGCCTCTTTCTGACCAAAGTTGATATTACAAATTTCTGCTTTCCTTCTATACTATTATAGTTGTAACAAAAAAATCTATTTTTCCCTTTTTCTCTGAATGAATGCTTCCCTTTTGTGACTTTTCAGTATGGCTGATAAGCCTACTGGGTTCAAAAAGTGCACTTCCTGTGGGCATAAAATCCCCAGTTCTGATGCCCACAAGGAGTGCGTTTATTGTCTGGACCCTGAACATTTGGACACCTCTTGCTGTATTTGTGCAGCTTTAAATGCCAGGGCCATTAGCAACAGGAGAAACAAACTTACATTAAAAGGCCTCATTTCAGCTTCTGCTCCTTCCTCTGGTACTTCATCATCAGGTGCTCAGACATCCTCTCAAAAATCTAAGGAGCCCAGGGAGCACCAAAAACACTCCCCTACACGGCCTCCTTTTTCAGCACCTTCTTCTGAACCTCCTAAGAAGGTCTAAAAGCTCAAATCTGAAGTCTTTGGATCCAACATCTGCTGTTGAAAAGTCTCCACATCTCTGTACTCCAAGATTTTCCCAGAGCTGGTATCCCTGAGGTTAAGGTCTCCCTTTCTCCAAGAGGTGCCTAAAAAGTTTTCTTAGCCACCATCTACTTCTTCCTCAGGTCCTCCCGAAGTCTTTCCGATTGGAGGTGGATTGGATGATGAGAAAATTTCTCAAACACAGATCCAAATGGGGTCTTGCTGGCTCCATCTCCCATCAGATCCATGAGCCTCAAACCTTCCTTCCAGCCTGTTGTTGCTATTGCTCTGATCCACCCTGCTGTTTTAGAGCCTTTCAATCCAAAATCCCCAAGAGTTGGACCATTAAATCCAAAGATCCATCTTTTTTCCACTCCGACAGCCTCCCTAATCCAATTGGCTACTACCCCCCTGGAGCAGGATGGTTTTTGGAGCCGAAGTGTCTGCGTCAGATCCAAGGGGTTGACTTTGACTCCAAAGTTGTTAGAGCCATTGCTTGTCCTTGGAGCTTCTGCATTTGACAGCTCAGTGATGCCTCCTCCGTCAGAGCAGAGTATTAGGGAGGGCCTGGTATCATCTGCATGAAGAGTCTTGGCTCCGGTTGGCTTGTCCTTGTCTTCTACTGATCCTTCTGCCTTTGAAGTGGTGGAGAAGGTTTTCTCTCCCACAGAGCAGTTTTGACACTTGCGTCTTTAGATCCAAACCCTGTTCCCTCATGAGATTCTGTGTCTGAGTCTTGTCTTCCTGTTGCTTGGGGACAGCCACCCCATATGAGCTTCCAAACAGTTCCCACCAGAGAACTCCCCACTTCTTCTGACACATCTCCAGAGCACCCCATAAAAGAAGTTCCTTGGAAGAGGTGGTACAGGAGGAGGCACTTGGATTTTCCAAAGGAATCCCTCACAGAAGACACTGATTTTGATGAAGAGGAAGGGTCCCATAGATCTCCATCTAAAGATGCCTCCTTTGGAGACATCTTAGAGATCCTTCGCCAGAAAGATGGTTGGTATTCCCAAACTCCTTTGCAGGAGGAATCAGTATTCTTAGAAGCCTTTGGGTCTGGACCATCTACATCTTGGGTTACCCCACCTGCGGATGAGCTTATAGGCCTGTCTCCCACAGGACATGGAAATAACTGGACACCATGGTACCAATCCCCAAACACCTGGACAACATTTTGAGCACTCCCTCTGACAGACATCACTGGACTAAGGGAATTCATGTAGATGTCATGATGGTCATGGCAGTCACTGAAAAAGAGCTGGCTGAACAGAGCTCCACTGTCCTTCCCCCTAATGGGGAGTTTAGGGCATTGGACAGGTTTGGGAAATGAGTGTATGCATCAGCAACCTATGTCTTATGATCGTTGAATTACCTGGCACATTTCACTAGGTAACAGAGGGACTTAGTCAAGGAACTTTCTAACTCTACCCCTGGGTCCATGTCCACAGAGGAACAAAAGTCCTTTTCCTCATGACTGGCCACCCTGTAATCCATTATTAACATGTCCATGAGGTTAATCTGTCATGCAGCTGAAGGTTCCGCATGGGTGGAAGTTTCAGGCATAATAATTAGGAGGCATGCTTGGATGTGGTTCTGTGATTTTCTGTGGAGCCCTTCAAGGCATCATTCATCAATGCTCTTTTTGATGGATCTTCCTTGTTTGAGCCAACAGTGAAAGACACACTCTTCCACAGTGAGAAGGATGTAAAGACCTTATCTGTTGTAGGAATCTGCTTTTCTACTGCTCAAAGACCCTTTCAAGGAACCAAACGGGTGGTAAAAAGTTGTGGTTCTGAAAATCTCAAGTGTCTTTCCAAGAGTCATGCAGAGACTTTTGCACCAGTGGCGGGGGGGGGGGGGGATAGCTACAAAGAAAGACACTACCCATGTGGCAGAGGGGGTCCGCTGAATCAAGGGTCTTAAGATTCCTTCTCAAACAGATCCTTTCAGCACTCCTGAAAGGTTGCCTGGCTGTCCCTCTCTAGAGGCAGTTAGAGGGGCACTTGTCCTTGCACCTAAAAGCCTGGATAGCCATCACAAAAGCTTCATGGGTGCAAAGGATCATATCCAGAGGATATTTCATTCCCTTTTTACAAGTTCCCCAAAGCAAAGGAAATGTCTTCCAGATTTTCCCGTCAATCAAAGGGAGTTAGTAGCGCTAGGGATTCAAAAGCTGCTGGACAAAAGAGTCATCCAAGAGGTCCTACCAGACCAAAGAGGATCTGAAATCTACTCAAGGTTCTTTTTAGTGACAAAGAAAACAGGGAACCTGAGACCTATTTTGGATCTCAGTTATCTGAACCAGTTTGTAAAGAATTCCAAGTTCTGGATGGTCATGGTTCATTCCATTCTGCTCCTCCTGTTGAAGGATGACTGGATGTGTTGCACTGACCTTCAAGATGTGTACTATCACATCAAGATGAACAGGTGTTCTCAAAGACACTTACACTTCCAGTTTACAGCTAGTTCATTATCAGTTTAGAGCCCTGCCCTTTGGTCTTACCACAGCCCCCAGGTTGTTCACCAAATGCATGACAGTGGTAGCAGCTTATCTAAGACTGCTCTGATTCAGAGTGTTTCCTTACTTAAACGACTGGCTCCTTACTGCACTGACCAGGCATCTTCTGGAAACAGCCAGGGATTACTTACTGTGATTATCCCACTGTCTGGAAATTACAATCTCATCTAGATACAGTCAAGTGTTTAGCTCTTCTGCCTTAAAACTGAGTTCTTACTTTGAAATTGCATACCAAATATGTTCTTTCTCATCTGTCTCCCCCAGCAAAAGCTGTACTCAAAGCCCTAGAGTCGATGGCTGCTGCAATAACCTTAATACCTACTGGTAATCTTCACAGGAGAATTCTTCAGTGGACTCTGTCAGTGCAACAGTCTTTTCATCAACACTCCTTACGATATCCAATAAAATTATCTCAGGTTTGCAGGAAATACTTACAGTGGTGGATACACTCCAAAGTGATTTGTCAGGGGTGTCCATTTATTTTTCTTTCCCAAAACATCACTTTGATCACAGATGCCTCCCAGTTGGGGGCAGCATTACTTGGGAAAGACTGTTCAAGGCATATGGTTCTCAGAAGAGACCAATTTGTATATTAATATCCTGCAGATGAGATTGGTGCTTCTAGCACTGCAGGCCCTTCAGTGCTCTGTTCCACTAGGAACTATCGCTATTCAAATGGACAACATGTCAGTAGTCTGGTACATCAACAAACAGGGGGATCCAGATCCTATCTCCTGTGCCAAGAAGCAATGACGGTTTGGCAGTTGGCATCTCCACCAACCACTTTGTTGTAGCGATGTACATACCGGGGAAATCCAACATCTTAGTGGACAAGCTCAGCATGATCATTCTGTCACCTCATGAGTGGTCTCTCAATTGATCAGTGGCAAATATGATGTTCCACAAATGGGGTTAACCTTGCTGCAATCTATTTGCCTTTCCCCTCAACAGCAAATGCAGCAAGTTCTTTGCCCTAATTCTCCCCTCAGGGACATTTACTGAGAGATGCTGTAGTCCATGTTTGGCCCTCTGGTCTCCTTTATGCTTACCCTTCCTTGCCTCTAATCCCCAAGTTTCTTCAGAAAGCTCTCCAGTTGAGAAGCAAGGTAATCCTCATTGCCCCCTTCTGGCCTCGGCAAGTGTGGTTTCCCCTCCTATGGTCTCACTTAGTATGTACTCCATGGACATTGAAACCCAGTCCAGACCTCCTGCCACACCCATCAGGGCTGATTCATCTGGACACTGCAGGCCTCAAGTTGATTGTATGGTTTCTCCAATTCCAATGATATCTAGATATTCCAGGCCTTCCTCCCTAGTTCAACAAATAATTTTTTCGTCTCACAGACCTTCAACCAGAAAGATTTATAAGAGTAAATGGAATAGGTTTTCCTTTTGGGCTAAACAGAGAGAGTTGGGTCCTTTCACTGCTCTACTCCCTGCTGTTTTGGATTTCCTTGCCTCCATCTTTCAAAGTGGGGCAAGTTTATCCACCATCAAAGTTCAGTTAGCAGCCATCTCCAACTACCACACTGGAGACAATGCTTCCCCTTTGGCTTCATCTAAATTATGCAAGACCTTTCTTAAAGGTGCCTTTTTACTGAGACCACCAATAAGAGACCCTATTCCGCATTGGGATCTGACTTTGGTATTGCAGACATTGGTGCACATTGGTCCACTCTTTGAATCTCCAGCTAAAGTGGACCTTAGGTTTCTATCTTGGAAAATTATCTTTCTGGTGGCTGTAACTTCAGCAAGACGAGTATCTGAACTCCAGCACTCTCTTTGAAACCACCATATTTGATTTTTGAGAAAGATAGTTACCTTACCTATGAATCCTTCTTTCTACCAAAAGTTGCCTCTGAAACAAACATCAATCAAGTGATAAATTTACCAGTTTTCTTTCCCAAATTTGTCAATAAAGCAGAATACAGCCTTCATCTTTTAGATGTACATATTCAACTTCACGTTTACATTCACAGAACTAAGGAATTTAGGAAAACTGATAAATTTTTTGTTTCCTTTTCTAATACTTAGATGGGGAGAACAGACTCAAAAGTTACACTAGCCAAATGGATAATGGATTGCATTTCCTATGTTTATTATTTAAATGGTTTAACCCTGACAATACCACCAAAAGCTCATTCAACTCTATCGATGGCTATATCAGCTGCTTTTTGGTCTAGAGCATCCAGTGATCCAGTTGTGCAGCCAACACATGGTCTAAAACTCACACTTTTATTTCTTATTACAAATTGGATATCATCTCCAGAATCAGAGCAGCATTTGATTCTGCGGTTCTCCAGAACATCCTTCCATAAGGGCCACTGAAGGTCAACTTAGCTGGGGTCTGTGTCCCATTCATTGAGGAATGCACATGACAACATCAGATATAAAAGTTATGCACTCACCATAGCTATGCATCTGTGTTGTCCATTTTAATTCTGTGTTGGGATTCCTTACTGTGATGTTGTATAATAGCAGCAAACTTGATTTGAGGTAACACAGTAGCCAGGGCCATTATGGTAAGGGTGGAGCTGGATCCTAAAATCTTAAATTCATAGATAAGTTCATAGATTAGCACTAGGCTAACTGCCCTTGTGGGTTAATTTAAGCCTAGCCAATTATCCCATGTGAGAACCAAACCCAGTACCTTGTGCCTGTAAAGTAACACTTCAACCATTATGGTAACATCCCACACTTTTGGCCGAGTCAGATCCAAGTGTCAGATCCAAACCCATTCATCGAGGAAGAATGAAAATGGACAACACAGATGCATAGTTATGGTGAGTACATAACTTTTATATTTGTGTTTGAAGTTTCAACTCTGTCACCATACCCACCCTCCAGGTCTGGGTCTACTTTGTTTCATTGAAAGCTCATTTCACTGAATTTCAATTCACCCTGGCCAAATCGCTAAAAGCTCAAATTACTGAAAAATCATTTCACTGAAGTGAAGTACCGGCACTGTGTAGACTACTGTAAGGCAAGTAAAAGGTATATGCCCTTTTTCCCACTGTAGTTCGATCCTGGAGTTAGTATATATAGTTAGGGTGTGTGGGGGGCACAGCCCCCCACCTAGTTTGGTTTTATATTATATTTCACCGAAAGCTCCAACACAATACATTTTAAACCATAGACATCCATACACCAATGACTAACTCTTTCCAGAAAACAATATATACCCAAACTAAGTGGGAGGCTGTGCCCACCACACACACCCCAATGTGGGGGGCTGTGCCCCCCCCACACCCCCAACTATATATACTAACTCCAGGATCAGACTACAGTGGGGAAAAGGGCATATACTTTTTGTTTGCCTTACAGTAGTCTACATAGTGCCAGTACTTCACTTCAGTGAAATGAGATTCATTGAAATTAGTTTTTAGTAATTTGAGCTTTCAGCGATTTGGTCAGGGTGAATTGAAATTCAGTGAAATGAGCTTTCAGTGAAACAAAGTAGACCCCCAGCTCCTACTCTAAAGGGCCTCTGGATGATTTCCATTTGGGCAATACTTTTTTTTCTGGATTGCTCCAATGTGTGGGCTTCTGATACCTGTCCACCAGTCCTTCAGTGGTGGAGATTATGGGTAAAATGAAGAGGCTAGGAAAGACTGGAAATGTTTTATGAGATGAACTGAATAAATACCTGCTAGTATCAGTCTTACAGGTGACTGGGCAGAACCTGCCATTTCAGAGGCATTAATACAGTAAGTGCATGACTTTAATTTTTTATGTACGCTCCAGAGTCTGATATTAATTTACTGTACTACTAATACTTATCTTTTACAATAATTAAAACATTATGGCATATTTCTCTAAGTGAGTGACTGAATGGTAAAACTACTAAAATAATATTGCATAAATATTTAAACACAAACTAAAGTCTTATGTAACAGAATGTTTTTTCATTTAGACAATAAAAGTGCACCATGAAAAAGACTACAGTGGAATAGAAAATTATGCATCTGAGCTGTGAGTTTTGTCCAAGAATTTTTTTGTATGTTTAATAGCTATAGTGTTTGAAAAAGTTTATTAATGCACATACCTCTTTACCTTTCTTCTTCAAAATATTTTGCACGGTATGTGACAAATAGAAAGAATGTGTGCTACATTATTAAACTAGAAGTTAGAAATGCAAACCATGATAATGTTTGTGGACTGCAGAGCACCATAAACTACTGTGAATTTGTATGTTAAAATACTATTGGGCAATGTCTGAAATCATCATCCTGTTGCACAGACAGGAGGCTTATGAGAGTTAAATGAAGAGATGCAGCCCATAATGTGGGTAGTCGAGAGGTAGTTTTTGTGTGTTTTATGTGTGCATACGTGTGTGTGAATGTGTGTGTTTGTGTATATATATATATATATATATATATATATATATATATATATATGGGTTCACTTTATAATCTCGAAATTCTGAAATACCGAATTTCAGAATATCGAGATCATAAAGCCGAAACACCACAATACCGAATGCCCATAATCGCGAAATTCAAAATCCCGACACTTACATACACACACTCACATACACGCAACTGCCCCCCCCACACAAACAAAACTAACCTACACACCCCCTACTTATATATTCTAACTCCGAGACCGCACAATCGCACACACAAAGGCAACTCACACCCACACATTTCACAGCCCCTTGCACACACACATCACAACCAAAGTACACACTAAAATACACTACAGCACATACCTACACACTCATGCAAACTTACCTGCACTTACATCCATTCATACACCGCAACACCAGAAGCTCCGAACTTCTGGATTTCGAATTCGGCGCTTCTGATGTTTCGCGATTCCGAGCATTTGGTATTATAATTCGGTATTTCAGAATATCGAGATTATAAAGTGATCCCATATATATATATATATATATATATATATATATATATATATATATATATATTATACATATATAGGTTCATAGGTAGATACTAGGCTATCGGCCCAAGGGCCTACGTCAGCCCAGCCAACAAGTTTCCCTGGCTTACGCCACCCAAGAAAGTTATTTTCCAGTGCCACTGTCGAGCAGAGACACAGACGTGATCCCCGGGTGTATTTCCTATTTCCCATCCACTCATCAAGATTTTTCTTGAAGAGTAATAATGAAGAACTTTGCTTGACATAGATGGGTAGCCTGTTCCAGAGTATGGGAAGTCTCTGGGGCAGGAATCTATCCTTCCAGCATTTCCTGTTTATTGTGGTGACAAGGTTTAGGTCCCTAGAGCATGTAGCTCGGAGGTATTGGGATTTCTTTAGGTGTAGCATGTCCAACAGCTCTGGGTTTGACATAGCTTTATATGTTAGGCAGAGATCCACCTTGGAGTAGGCGATATGCTACAGAGTAAAGCTGGAGTTTTTGAAGCGGTCAGTGTAGGGCATTTGTTTGAGGCCAGTAATCCTCTTTGTGAGGTACTTCTGTGGCCTTTCCAGCTGCTGCAGATGTCTTGTGAGGAACATTCCAAAAGGGGCATTGTACTCTACAATGGGTCTAATGAGTGTCGAGTAGAGGGGATGAGAACCTTTTTATGATGAGGTGTGCCACGTAGAAGGACTTCCTGACTACTGTGGCGATGTGACTATCAAAGGAGAGACTACTGTCCACCTGGGTCCCAAGGTCTCTTATCACACATTCGGTGTTAAGTAGATTGCTGCCTATGTGGTAGTTCATGGGTACAGAGTTTTTACCAAAGGGGATGACACTGCACTTTTTGGCATTGAGCTTGAGGCCATGGCTCTGACACCAGGCATCTGACTCAGCAAGGCCCTTCTGTAGGATGTCCACATCATTCAGAGACTTGACTATGGCTCCTAGTTTGCAGTCATCTGAGAACTTCATTAGCCAGGGGCCTTCTGTTTTAGCCTGTTCTTCAGAGAAGTAGCTACCAAACAGGAGAGGTCCCAGGATGGAACCCTGTGGTACTCCACTTGTCACTGCTTTGAGGTCAAATTTGGAGTCTGCAACTTCTACAGTGTAGGTTCTGTCAGTGAGCCAATTGGCAATCCATCTTGTGACGTAGGGATTTATACCTAGTTTAGCTAGTTTAGCTATAATTCCAGAATGGGGGATGGTGTTGAAAGCATTGGCGAGGTCATGATAGGCTGTGTGAACCACCTTACCCTCATCTACAGCTTTGGTGACTGCCTCAAAGAAGTCGGTCAGGTTCAGGAGGCATGATCTGTCTTTCACAAACCCGAACTGGGTGGGATCCAAAGTTTGGAGGTTACCAATGTCTTTTGTTTATGCGTTCCATGATGATACGTTCCATGGCCTTGCAGACCAGGCTCATCAGGCTAATAGGTCAATAGTTCCCAGGATCAGTGGTGGCTCCCCCTTTAAGGAGTGGGATAACTGTTGCTGTGCGCCATTCAGTGGGCACAAAGCCTGATGCGAGGCTATTTATTGAGCATGGTGCTTAAGTGGGGAGCCAGTTCGTTCTGAAGTTCGTGTAAAACTCAGCCTGGGATGTTGTCCAGTCCCATGGATGCTGTGTTTTTTGGCTTTAGAGAGTGCAGCTTTTACCTACGTAGTTGTGATAACAGGGACACTGCATTCTTCCTGTATAGATATGGGCCCTTTAGGAGGTGGGGGGGGGGGGGGTAAAGTTAGCACTGAACCTATCTGCCAGGATGATGGCAACATCAGTTGGTTCTGTAATTTTCGTGCCGTTGTGCTGTAACTCAGTGCAGATCTGAGTGTTGCCATCGAGATTCCTGACATAGCTATAGAATGCTTTGTGGTTGTACTTAGAATTAGTGGCGATTTTGTTTTCATAGCTAGCTTTGGAGGATCATATAAGGAATCTCATCTCAGCTTCTCACTGAGGCTGACCAGGAAGCTCCTCCACTCATGGGATTTTACTCTCTTTTGCAACAGTTTCTTCCTTCTGTTGTACAGTTTGTTTATGGCAGGGGACCACCAGATTGGCTTCATTTTTTTGGAGGATAGCGTCTTGGTTCTGTTTGGGATAGCACGATCCATGCACTCATGTAAGTGCTTATAGAGTGCATTTGTGTAGGATTCAGCAGTTGTAACTGTATTGTTCATCTGCATGGGTGTCATGAAGTTCACCACTTCTGTCTTAAGAAGCATGAAGTTGGTTTTGGAGAAATTTTCTACCGTCGTTTCCTTAATGGGGTTGGGGGTGGGATGTGGAGCTCAAGGGTGATTAGCTTATGGTCGGATTGGACCAATGAGGAGTTGACTTCAGGTGTGGAACACTGGTCACTCATGTTGGTAATGACTAGGTCTAGGATATTGTTGCCCCTGGTGGGGGTGTGGATAAGTTGATCCAGGGCATTGGAGTTTATGAATTCCAGAAAGCGTTGAGTTAAGGAGTTGGTACACAAGTAGTTTTCCCAGTTAATGGTGGGGTAGTTGAAGTTGCCCATTATTAGGGTGTTTGGTTGAACCCTAATATTTTCCAGTACATCATGAAAAGAGGAGTGGGAATCATGGGGCATGGTGGGGGATCTGTAGCAAGCTACAATTTGGATTGCAGTTTTGCCCAGAGTTAGTTGCACTTGGATAACCTTGGATGCATTATGCTGAGCAACTAGCCTGGAGGTGTGGGTATCCTTAATGAATATGGACACACCTCTGCCTTTGGTGTTTCGGTCCAGGATACATGGTCAAAATGTGTGGTATGAGTTATAGCCTGGTAGTGCAGGGGTGCTCTCTGGAGCCTTGAACGAGGTCTCAGTCACTGCACAGATATCGATGTTCTCCATTTTAAGGAGTGCCTCAAGTGAGTGCATTTTGAGATTTAGAATTCTAGCATTGAGTAGCATTACCCTCAGTTTTTGCTTGCCTGTTCCTGTTACGGTGGTGAATTTGTTATTTGAACCTTGCCTAAGAAAGGCACTATAGAGGCAGCAAGAGCTTTAGCCAGTATCTGGAATCCCAGGGGCGACAAGTGCAGGCCATCTATGGCAAAGCATCGTGGTCTGTCCACCATGTCATCCCAAGCAGACAGATACTGGATCCCCTTAGAATGACACCAGAAGCTTAGCCAATTGTTGAAGTCAATCATTTTGTCCTTGTACTGCAGTATCATTCTGGGTGATGGCAGAATGCTACTCAAGGCTACGGTCATACCTGGTTAGACTACAAGATTGGAGAGCTCTTCCATGTCTCTTTTCATGTAGTCCAGGGAGGTACGTCTCAGATCATTCACACCA